>NC_056725.1:855754514-855807014 GCF_019279795.1 Protopterus annectens
GTTAGGGAGTTTTAGGTGTGGGTTAGGGTAGTTAGGTAAGAGTGTGAGTGTGTCAGTGTTGAGAGTGGTGGTGTTTGTATGTATGTGATGTGTGTTTGTGCAAGGGGGTGTAGATTGTTTGGTGGTATGTTTTCTGTCTTTTAGTGTTTAGTGTAACCTCTGAGTTAGTATATATAAGTAGCGGGGGTGTGGGGGGAGCAGCCCCCCAAATGTGGGGTGCAAGGTAGCTTGCTTATAGGAAGGGTAGGTGTGTGTGATTGGTTTGTTGTGTTCATGTGTGTTTATTTGCTTTGTTGTAGTGTCGGGAGGTAGGTGTATTTGTGTTTGTATGTGTGGTGTAGTGTTTTGTTGACGTTCGTGGTTTTGGTTTTCAGGTTCATGAGTTTTCGGCTTTATAGTCTTGAGATACTGAAATTCGATATTTCAGTATTTTGAGATTATAAAGTGAATCCACATACATAGATTTATGAGTTTGGCAAATAATCCATTGCTGCCTGCCTCATGACAATTTGTTGATGCAGAACTTAGGCAAGCCATTTGTACTACTGTAACACTACAACAAAATATTTAAATTCTTCTGCTTCAACTTATTAAGCTCAAAGCTGGCATCAATACACATGGCTTTTAGTCTAACCCTTCAACTACTTGTACAGATTTCCTCCTTGGAATTAATATAGTGTGTATCTCGTGGTTACAAATCAGAACTCCTTTGCTTGTTTCAGTGCACTGTACACAACAAAATGTCTCTTAATTAGACTGAAGATATTTTTAATTGCTTTATATTCTGAAGATTTAATCATGTTTTAATTGCATATGTTTAACATTGATTGTTCATATGTTTATAGGAGGTTACTAGGCTAATGGCTCTAGGGTCTTTACAAGCTTAGCCATTTAATACCTGTGTTCCCTAAATGACCATTGACAGATGGTTCCCTAATTGACCACTGTTAGATGGTTTGATTGTTTCCAGAGGGAATATATGATCAACACTGGCTGCCCCTGTCCTTGAGGGACATAGGTGCCACCAGAGGGGTGAATTTATGGTCGCCCATCCAGTTGCCCAGGTTGTGTTTAAATAGGGTTTTTGAGGAGCTCTGTTTAACATGAATTGGAAGTTTATTCCAGAGTAGCGGCAGTCTCTGGGAGACATAGTTGTCTCTCCAGCATGATTTGTTTAAGTCACAGGCTAGATTGAGATCTCTGGAGTGACTCTTGTTCCATTTGATTTACGGACATGTAGCATTTCCATTAGAGGAGGGTCAGAGACTGCTCTGTACACCAAGCACAAGTCACCTCTCAGCAACCTGTAGGATACAGAGTACAGTGACAGGGCTTTTAGTCTTTCCATGTAGGTCATGTTTTGAAGTCCCTGAATTCTCTTGGCCAGGAACCTCTGTCATCTCTCCAGCTGCTCCAAGTGCCTGTCTAGTGAGGTGCATGAAAAACGGAGCACTGTGCTCTATTAGTGGTCTGATGAGGTTGGAGTATAGAGGAGTTATAACATCCTTGGTCTTGGATAAGATGCCCTTACTTATGAGGTGTGCAATGTAAAAGGCTTCCTTGTCATTGTGGATACATAGTGATCAAAGTTTAGACTGCTATCAACTTGGGTTCCCAAGTCATGCACCACTGGGTTTGAGCTGAGGGGGTGTTGCCTATATTGTAATTTGCAGGGGCTACCTCTTTGCAAAGGGACAATGATGCACTTTTTTGCATTTAGTTTTAGACCAGGGTTTTGGTACCAATCATTTGTCTGTGTTAACTCCTCCTGTAATATGTTAATATGTTTAGGGGATTCAATGATTGCTCCCACTTTGTAGTCATCTGCAAACTTGGTAAGCAACAGGCCATCTACTTTTCACCTTGACTTCTGAGAAATAGATTCCAAACAGTAGAGGGCCTAGCAGAGAACTTTGTGGTACTCCACTAGTAACTGTTCTACTCCTGGAGGTGGACTTCCCAACCTTGACAGTATGGGCTCTGTCTGTGAGCTAGTTGGCTACCCATCTAGTAAACATATGGGTTAATCCCCAGCTGGGAGAGTTTCTCAATAATACCTATGTACGAGATTGTGTCAAAAGTCTTGGTTAAGTCATTATAGGTGATATGTACTGCTTTGCCTTATCGACGGCTTTTGTGACATTCTCAAAGAAGTCCACCTGGTTTAATAAACATGATTTAGCCTTAATGAAGCCAAACTGGGTTGGGTCAAGAGATTGAAGCTTACCTGTGTCCTTGTTGATAAGGTCCACTGTGATTCTTTCCATGGCATTGCAGATAAAGCTGGTTAGGCTTATACATCTATAATTCCCAGAGTCAGTTGATGGGCCCCTTTGTGCAAGGGGATCACAGTTGCTGTTCTCCACTCTGCTCAAACAAAGCCAGTGCTCAGGCTATGGTTAAAGAGAATGTTAAGTGGATTCACTAGGTCATGTTTAAGGTTGTTTAGTAAGCAGCTTGGGATGTTATCTGGTCCCATAGATGCTGTGTTTTTGACCTTGGAGAGCCCAGGTATCACCTACTCATTGGATATACTGAGGAGAGGACAGGTGTCAGGTATGCTTTGGGGTATGGCTGATGGTGCAGATAGGGGGGTGAAGTTTGTGCCAAATCTGTCAGCAAAGAGGGTGGTGGTTTCTTCAGGGTTAGTGTGAGTGGTACCATCCACTATGTTTGGCACATAGCTGGGTATTCCCTTTTATATTTCGGACTTAGCTAAAGAATGTCTTATGATTGTCTTTAGCTTGGGAAGCTAATTTAGCCTCATAACTAGCTTTAGAGGACTTTACCAATTATATTATTTGCCTGTTCAAGATGTAGAGGGTATTCTTTCTGTCAGACTAAGTTCCCTCTTGTTCTTAGACATCAGTTGCTTCCTTTTGTTATATAACCTGTTTATACTTGAGGTCTACAAGGGTGACTTGTTTTGACTGGAGGACTTGGTTTTGATCCTGTCAGGTACAGCAGAGTCAATACTGTTGTTTAAGTGGTTATACAGGGTGTTTCTGTACTCCTCTGCACAGGACTCATTGTTGGCTGTGTTAGCAGGTGGTTTGAAACTTTTCAAACCATCGCTTAGTAGGCTATAGTTTGTCTTGGAGAAGTTTCTCATTTTTATTGCTCCTTTATCAACTTAATGTTTACATCTCTGAATTGTCCAGCATATTTTGTATATTCTACATATATCTCTGGATTACACATTTCATACTTACCTGTACATCTTGCATGATTGTATTTGCCACTACAGCCCTGGATGTGGCTGAAAATGTCCTTGGACCAGTTCGCTTACCCAGGTTACAAAAAGTAAATAAATAAATAAATAAATCCAAAACACTCAGTTAAGGGCCTAGATGTCCTAAACAGACTTAAATTCATAAGGTGCTCTGTATACACTCTTTGTGTATCATCACTACTTCACTAACCAGCTAAATCAAATTTCACAGCACAAAAGCATCAGTACAGTAATTGAAATCAGAGCTACTAAACTAACGTATATAAAACAACCGCAAAGAGGTGTGCATGAAATAACATTGCTACACCTAAGTTTGGCATTCAAAAATGAAAAAAGCAAGCGCAACTTCCAACCTTAACAATGAAAACTGAAATTAGTGGTAACACTTTTAAGGTACTTCTACAGTGGGGTCTTCAACTGCTACTGGTTTAATGTGCACCTCCATGCTCCCCTGCTGCCTATAGATATTAACTCCAAAATTTCTGAACTTCAGAGTAAGGGGAATTCTCCAAGATATTTCAGATTTGGATTTGGTGGTCTATATTATTTCATCAAAAGACATTTGCATCGAACACTTTTCCATCGACATGAAACTGTCAAAATTCACTTCCACAAATCACATAATTTTTCCCAGGGCAATGAAACAATTGCCCCAAAGCACAACAGAACACACACCACACTAAATCAAACCCAACTAAGTGGGGGCTTCGCCCCCCCCCACACCCCCAATGGCAAAGTTGTGGAGTTGGCCAACTATTTCCATACCCTGGGGAAAATTCCATGTGTCGCAGAAGTGAATTTCGATGCTTTGGTGTTGATGAAGATGTGTTTGATGGAAATATCATTTGACATAGTAATACAGACCCAGATTTAGTATATAATGAAATCAATTTGGGCTTTACTGACTGCATATCTGAAATCAACCTTATAAATGTTGAATTTACAAATTGATCCATCGAAATACTCTACGTAAAAAGTATACAAATGACACTAAAACAAGGAGTACAAATTAAAGCAAAGAAAACAAAACGGATATAAACATTATAACCATTGTAACCAGTCACTTCCAGAACTGAACTCAGAAACTTCTAACCTTGTAAAACCTTAATGCTAACCTATAATGCATAGAAATAAAAAAATCAAAAATGTATTATGTTTAACATTAAAATTAAATACAAAAATTGTTGCTCGTCTTGTGCATTCAATAAGACAATGAGGCTGGGTGTTCATTTAAGTAATTTATTACACACAAACATATCAGGATGGATGACTGAAACATTAAACTTAAATGAACTAACTGACTGACTACATACATATATGCTTTCACTCTGGCTGCTCACTCAAAATAGCACTCTTGCTTGCACATGCTCAGTACTTATATGCATGTGCTCACTGACTGGAATGGCTATTAAAGGTACAGAAAACACTCTGATCTACATCCTCCCTCTTTGACTATTCTGTTCTGCAATGAAAATAACAATTGGATATGTATGCAAATTATACTGATATCTACAAACAATAGCAATCATGTCCAGGTTCCTGTGTGTATGGCATTAGGACTTCGGATACAACCTGATCTGGTAATATAATAATTAGAACTGGGTTTAGCAACAGGGACAGTCACTGGGGAATGTTCTTCTTGAGGATTTTTGGGGATAGTTTCAGAAACAGATGATTAAATATTGTCTGGAACAGTAACATTGGACACATCACTCTGAGAATTAGATGCTCTGTTACAAGCAAAATGTTGCAACACTGGCTCAGACACTGGTAGTAAATGTTTCCAATTCCGCCTTAATTCCATGCCTTGTGACTCAATGATGTGCGATCTTGGTTCTTCAAACAAATGTTTTACAAGTCCTATTTGGTCAAATTCTTTTCCTGGCTGCATCCTCACTATCTCTCCTTCCTTTAATGGATTCAGAGGCTTGCTAGTTTTATCATAGTAGGACTTTTGGGAAAAATGCTTCTCTAGGAGTTGAGCTTTTACTGCTTTGTTATTAGCACTTGGAACCAACAAATTTTTACTAATTGGTAATGTGGTTCTGGTTTGTCTCGACATTAACCTCTGGGCAGGTGAACAAAGAAGACTGTCACAAGGTATATTTCTGAGATTAAGCAGATTTAGAAAAACATCAGTATTGTCACATTTAGACTTTTCTAACAGCTGTTTTGCACTTTGAACTGCACGTTCAGCCAGGCTGTTTGATTGTGGGCATTCAAGACTACTCATAACATGAATAAAGTCCCATATATCAGCAAATCTTTTAAACTGCTAACTCGTACACTGTGCACTATTGTCAGAAATGACTTTGTACGGACTATCATGGACAGAAAATTGTCTCTTAAGCTTTGTAATGACATTATTCAATGTCAGATTAGGAAATAGGTCAATCTCGAACCAATTTGAATTGAATAAGAGTCTACTAACACCAAGAAATGCCTACCATTCCATTTGAAATATCTGTGGCTACTGTAGAGCAAGGTAGTTCTGGAATCTGGCTTAGCTGAAGTGGTTCTTTTTGTTGGTGTGGTTTAGTACTATAACAAACAGAACAAGCTGAAAGTTCTTTCTCAATACCTTTTGACATAGAAGGCCAAAATACCAATCCTCTCACCCTTCTTTTGCTAGAATCAGTTCCTGGGTGGTCATTATGCAAGAGTTTAATATACTCTTGTTGCAAGGATTTTGAAACAATTGCTTTTGGACCTTTCATGATGATACCATCTTCCATCAAAATCTCATCTCTGTAAGGAAAATACTGCTGCACATCTGCTGGTAAATAAGTCTGCTTTGTTGGCCATCCTTGACTGATAAAGTGGTTGAGCTTCTGTAGAACTGGATCTGAAGCTGTGTGAGTTCTAAGCTCATCAAGATATGCTGAAGAAATATTTCTCACTTCCATGACTTCAAAATAAGGTTTCTCGTTTTCATGCTGTTCAGTGGTTTTTCTGGGCAATCTGGATAAAGTATCAGCAAGATAAAGAAGATTGTCTTTTGTGTAAACCAAGAGAAAATTATACTTTTGCAATTTTAACATCATTCACTGCAATCTTGCAGGAGCCGTATGCAATGGCTATTTCAAAATAGTAACCAAAAGTTGGTTGTCAGTCTCAGTTTGAATAGGTCGGCCATAAATATAATCCTGAAACTTCAAACCTGCAAATACAATTGCCAAGAGCTCTTTTTCTATCTGAGCATATTGCATCTCAGTATGAACAAAAACACACTTCTGGATTCAAAGAATCCAAATGAAAGCTCCAACAGGAAAAAAACACAAAAATGGAAGCAGCCAAACTGGATTTTACTTTTCTTTACTAGATGAATTCTGGTACCTCGGCCTTCGCCTTCACATGGAATAACATCACTTCACATCGACCAGTATTTATACACACCTTAATAAATCATCTAATTAAACAATTAATCAATAATAAAATGAATAATACATTTTCAACTTGATTCCAATACATACAAAATTCATTATTATACATGTTTTCACAACTTTATAATAAGTATTAAATACTTATTAAATATTTTCACGGCTTTATAATACTTATTAAATCTCAAGATTAATTCCATTAGGAAATGAAGTTCTATAGTTAATAATGAATTTCGATTCCATATATAATAATTTAGTTTGAAAATTCATATTAGTTTCCCCTTGTCCAAATGGTTTTCCAAAACACTAAATTCAAATCCAGTGCATTCCCCGTTATGAAACTGATGAAAATGACTAGCAACAGGACTGTCCAATCTGCTGTTTCTAATGTCTCCTAAATGTTCTAAAATTTATATCCACTCACATCCCATCATTAGCGGAGATTTTATTTGAAGTTAAAACATTCTGTAGAAAACTATATTTAAAGGTTTTCTTTCAAAACGAAATGTGTTTAATACTAATATATGCGATGATGAAAATGATGATGAAAGTGCTGTATCTGTTTTAGAAAGCTCGCTTATGAACATTTCAATTTATGAAAATGAGTTCATTGACATTTATGAGACAGCAGAAAATGCTAATGTTGCAAACTTTGAATTTAATACAGGATATTGTAAATTCAGTATTCCAAATGTTCCACATAGTAGTGAGTTTACTCCTTTAAAAAACAACTCTTGCATAAACTTTTTTGAAAAAGTATTGAACAAACAGATTACCGATGAATATTTTTTGTTTAAAAAACAAATGAGAAGTTTTAATTTATGTAAGGAAGAATGGCAGGCCCTATGTGATCTAAGAACATTGAGTGATAAATATGTTTTTTTGGAATCAGATAAAGGTGGTAATTGGGTTGTCTTTGATAAGGATAAGTACAACTTTATAGCCTTGAACTTGTTAGCAGATAGGGAGGTGTATACTTTATTATCTACTAATCCCATTACAGAATTTAATGAGGAATTACTTGAACTATTGGAAAGGGGTGAGAGGTTAGGATTTTTTTCCCAGGCAGATGTCAAAAAGTTATTTGTTAAAAATCCAAAAGATGCTAGGTTTTTTATTTTGCAAAAGATACATAAAGATTTAATAAATCCACCCGGACGTCCAATAGTTTCAGGTAGGGGGGCATTTTTACAAAATGTCGGTATCTTTTTAGATTCAGTGCTAAAACAATATTTAAATAGGATCCCGTCACATGTTAAAAACACTAAAGAGGTATGTGACTGTTTTAGGGGAACTATTTGGCAAGAAAATTATTATTGGGCTAGTGTAGATGTAGTTTCATTGTATACATCTATTTCTACACGATGGGGTTTGGAGGCTATTTACACTAATTTAGGAGAAGGACCAAGAACTCATTTTATTATTTCACTTTTGGAGTTTTGCCTTACACACAATGTTTTTGAATTTAACAGAAAGTATTTTTTACAAAAAGAGGGAACAGCCATGGGTGCTAGTTTTGCGCCATCCTATGCCATCATTTTTATGGGACATTTTGAAAATACATTCTTATACACAAAAGGTTTTTTCAAAATAATGTTTTGATTTATAAAAGATTTATAGATGATCTTTTATTTTTGTGCAAAGGTAACCCCCGAGATTTTGATGAATTTATTTTCAGCTTAAGATCCAATCCATGGGGTCTAGATTTTACCTATGAAGTTAATATCAATACTATAAAGTTTTTGGATGTACAATTTTATGTGGGTTCAGATGGTAAGATAGAACATAAGCCTTTCCACAAAAGCACAGCCATAAATAATTTTTTACATGCCACCAGCATGCACAGTAGTCATTTAATCAATTCTTTGCCTTTGGGTGAATTTAAACGAATTGCTGCCAATACATCCGAAGTTATTAATATTCAAAGAGAATTTGACATTATTTGTCAAAAACTAGTTGACCGGGGTTATTCTTGGGATAATATTAGTTTGCACAGGTCTAGTGTTGAAAGGACACTAAATCTAAATGGCCATGGGGGTGATGGTAGGAATAATAGTAGGATGATTGTGAATAAGCCATCTTATAAACCATTACATAATAAGAGAAATAAATTTAGAGAAATGGATAAAATATTTTTTGTTGATAAATTTTCACCTTTTTCTTCCATCTTAAAAATAATTCTATTAAACACATGGCCAATTATTACCAGTGATGATTTTCTGAGAAATATAATACCAAATAATGTCATTTTTTCTTATACTAGATGTAAAAATTTGAAAGAATTGGTTAGAAGTAAGGGTAAAAAAGAAAAAGTTTCAAATGCAGGCTCTTTTGCATGTGGAAAATGTAAGGTTTGTGAGAAAATTATCAATTTGGATGGCCAAAAAATCAATGGGGTTTTATATCAAGCACTTGATCACTTTGATTGTAATTCTTCTGGGGTAATATACATTATTGGATGCAATTGTGAAAAGAAAAGATGGTATATAGGACAGACAAAACATAGGGTAAAATTAAGAATTTTAGAACATTTAGGAGACATTAGAAACAGCAGATTGGACAGTCCTGTTGCTAGTCATTTTCATCAGTTTCATAACGGGGAATGCACTGGATTTGAATTTAGTGTTTTGGCAAAACCATTTGGACAAGGGGAAACTAATATGAATTTTCAAACTAAATTATTATATATGGAATCTAAATTCATTATTAACTATAGAACTTTATTTCCTAATGGAATGAATCTTGAGATTTAATAAGTATTATAAAGTCGTGAAAATATTTAATAAGTATTTAATAATTATTATAAAGTTGTGAAAACATGTATAATAATGAATTTTGTATGTATTGGAATCAAGTTGAAAATGTATTATTCATTTTATTATTGATTAATTGTTTAATTAGATGATTTATTAAGGTGTGTATAAATACTGGTCGATGTGAAGTGATGTTATTCCATGTGAAGGCGAAGGCCGAGGTACCAGAATTCATCTAGTAAAGAAAAGTAAAATCCAGTTTGGCTGCTTCCATTTTTGTGTTTTTTTCATATTGCATCTCAGTCCAGGTTAAAGTTCTAGACAATAGTCTACTGGTCTGCCCTCTTGAAGAATGACTGCACCAAGACCAAAGTTTGAAGCATCACAAGAAAGCATTACAGGTTTGTGAATATCATAATATCTTAAAGTGGGTGGACTGGAAATTCTCTCTTTCAAGGCATCAAATGCTCTTTGGTGTTGTTCTGACCAGGACCAAGTTACATCTTTGCATGTCATCTCTCTTAGTGGTGCTGAAAGGTCACTCATATCTGGGATGAACTTGCCCAAATAGTTGACCATGCCAAGAAAACATAGTAAAGACGTGACATTGTCTGAATCTGGCATCTCAAGAACTGCAGTTTGCTTGGAAGGATCAGGTCATAAGCCTGAACTGGTAAACAAATGACCCATATAAGTAACGTCTTGTAGCCTGAATTTACATTTCCCAGTATTTAACTTAAAATTTACTTCACGGGCATGTTCCAGAACTTTCCTGAGGTTTCTATCATGTTCGAGTTCACCATTGCCTCCTACAAGAATATCATCTACTATTACAGCATGTGGATAGCCAGTAAAAATTTGCTCCATCGCACACTGAAAGACTTCACTAGCAAAATTTATCCTAAATGGCATTCTCAAAAGTCTGTACCTTCCAAATTGCGTACTAAAAGTTGTTAGCAATGAAGACTTTCTGTCAAGCAAAATTTATCTGCTAAAGTGAACTTTTTGCAATTAAGACAGAAAAAACAGTAGCATTTGGAATGAGAGCAGCAACTTCCTCAACTGTACGCATTGAAGGATGTTTTAGTGCTTTGTTCAAATCTCTTGGATCAATACATATTCTAACATAATCTGAGCTTTTCTTATGAGCTACCACAATGAAGGATACCCATTCAGTTGGGTCTTCTAGTGGACAAATTACACCTAGATGCACCATTCTATCTAGCTCAGCTTTGACTCTGCCCTACAAGGCTACAAGAACTTTCTGTGCTGGTCTGATAACTGGGCTTACTTCGTGGTCTAACTTCATGGAGTACTTAACTGGGAATTTGCCTAACTTGACTTCGAAAAGATCAGCATAGTCAGAAAAAATAGTGCTAAATTCTCATTGTTACATGTGCTTACATGGTGGACTTCTGCATTAAATTAAAGTGGTCCCATTTTCAAACTGTGTTTGAGGCCTAACAATGACTGCATGTGCCTCTTGGCTATGTAAAACTGCAAGTCATAGCTGTTCCCAGCAGAGTAACATGAAAGCACTACTGTGCCTTTGGTTTGAATTTCTTCACCAGCATAAGCAGCAAGCTTTGCGCACTTTGCCATATCACGTTTCTCACTAGCTGTTACTTTGGCAAATATTTCTGCTGACATAGCATTGTACTTTGAACCAGTATCAGCTTTGGGCTCTACAGGTCTCCCACTAATCATAACAGTACAAAATACTTCATTCCTTGCCCACCGATCTACTGCACTGATGGTTTCATCAAGCACTGACACACCATCAACATAAAAAGTAGGGCCACAGCTTTATAATTGAGCAACGTGCCTCTTTAAATACTCTCTTTTAATAAGAGAATGTGCCCATTTTGATTTACAGAACCTTTTGAAATTATTCCACATTTTACATGTGTGGCACTGCTGACCAAAAGCAAAGCACTTCTCTCTTTTGGGCTCATGGCTACCTCCACAATTACAACAGTTGATTATGAGGCTTGCCACAGGTTTTGCTGACTCACCCCTCTGCTTCACTGAGCATGCTCTGGATTTTACTAGAGCTTCCCTGGAATTTTCTAGAAAGGCTTGGGGTTTTGTTGAAGCAACCACGCCCTTATGTCTGTATCTTTTAATCTTGTGCTGCATAATATCGACATTAGCAGTGGAAAGCAGTGCAAGCATGCTTTTTTCATTTGTAAGCATATTTGTGTGCTTTTCTGTGAGGTCATATATCTGACAAATCTCTATGGCCTTATTCAAAGTTAAATCACTGTCTTGAAGCAAACTCTTTCTCACTGCATCATCTTTAATACCACACACAAGCTGGTCTTTTATCAACTCTTCTCTTAAATCATCAAATCTGCACATTTTTGCCTTATTTCTCAAGTCAGTTACATATGCTGCAAATGTTTCACCAGGCTTTTGATCTCTTGTGTAAAGTATGTGCCTTTCCATTGTAATATTTGTTTGGGGGTTACACATTTCTCTAAATTTACATTTTAAACAATCAGGTTCTTACTGTGTTTCAGCCAGTACCACAATATGGCGATCTTCCCCCTCCCCTACATTCACAGCTAGGACATACATAAATGAATGCACCTTTTCAATGGCTTCTTAACCAGCTAAATTAAGCAGAATAAATTCCTTTCTATGTGTGTCTTTGCCAGAAAAAGCAGCCTGTATGAAAAATTTGCACTCTTGCTCAAACACTCGGCACTTTTCAGCAACATCATTATCAAATACTAGTGGAGCACGTCTGCAGAATCCCTCTGCCATGCCAACAAATTGCTTTTGACCCAGTACAAACCTGGCCCTTGTAATTATGTTCAAACACTCACCAGGTACTTGAAAAATATTTAACTGCACAATAGTCCCTTTAAAATGACTGTATTTTGCAAAATAACTGTACAGTAATACTGCACAAACTTGTGAACACTTTGCACACCTCGGACATCTCAAATAGCTTTAGATAATATGAAAAAGAAGCACATAGCATAAAAATATGTTTGTTTCCTTCATATACATTTTATGCGATTCAAAAGTTATTTCAAGCACTTTTGTAAGCATTTAGAGTATTTTTATTAATGTCGTAATTTTGCACATTTAGTTTAATTATAAAGTCAGTTTGAACATTTTGAATGCTTTGTTTTACATTTGCTGAGTAAAAAATCATTTAAAGGAGTTTTAGTACCTGGATTTGTCTTTCTAACCTGTTTATGAGTTGTTTGAACAGGGATGATTCACTCTTGTATATTCCTCCATCTGACTGCACACCTCATGGTCTTGAAGAAGAAGCTTTGCTTCGGACCCTTTTCTGGCACCATGTCATTTTAGACGTGCTGCTTCTCACACCATGTCACTCATCTTTTGTATTCAATAAGATGATGAGGCTGGGTGTTCATTTAAGTAGTTTATTATACACAAACATATCAGGATAGATGACCGAAATATTAAACTTAAACAAACTAACTGACTGACTGACTACTGCACACATAGATGCTTTTACTCTGGCTGCTCACTCAAAATGACACTCTTGCTTGCACATGCTCAGTACTTATATCCATGTGCTTACTGACTGGAATGGCTCTTAAAGGTACAACACACACTCTGATTTACAAAAACAAAGGTAACAGTTATTCAAAATGGCTACAGAATCTCTGAAAGAGAAGAATAAAATATGGTGTAATGAGGAAAAAATGACCCAAACTGACCAGTCCATTACAAACTAAGAGAAAAAAAGAAACAGCATGAAAAAAAAATCAAACTTCTAAATGAAAAGAAAACCCTCACCATACTGAACTTGAACACAGGAACTTAATCCTGAAACATAAATCATCCATCCATCCATCCATCTACAACCGCTTTTTCCATTTTTGCACATAGGGTCAGGGTATTACTTCAACTGAAACATAAATCAGTCACATAAGATATTAACGAAAAAGTAGTATGTAAAAAGTAGCATTATCCTAACTTTTAGTCTCAAATGTATACACTGAATACAGAGACAAAGAGGAGCAGGAACACATTGAATAAAGCTATTTTAAAAGTGTGGTCTTCAGGAAGAATCAACTTTAAAAACCTCTAATACTATAGTGTGTCAATGGCATCACAGGTAGATTTTAGTGCAAAAGGCTGTGAGTTCTGTTCCCCCACCAGACAGTTCAATTGCTAACACTGTAGTGTAGCATATGGGGGACGCTGGACTCCAGAGTGTGTGGTCCTTCAGATGAGAAGTTAAACTGAGGCCTCATCTGCTTGAGTTGATAGCAGCTCAGGTTGGTGCAAAAGATCTCATGGCACCTATCAAAAAGAGTAGGGGCTGCTTTATTATATAAACACTTTTTCATCTTCCTTTCATTATTTACACATTTATTATATTAACACTTTATATCATATTTTATACATTACTATAAAGCACTTTACATGTTTATCTTCCTAAATACATGTAAAAACCCCTTCCACCCTCATGCTTTCCATCTTAATCATTTCTATAGATCATATATTAACCCCTCACCCTCTTTTCTTTTTCTATACAGCAATTCTTCACATCTCCTTTTACATATGCACCAAATAACAATGAAAACATTTGCCCCAATTTAAAGTTTCTTTTTCACTCACAGCCTTATATTTCCCATACATGTCCGTATCAATGTTTTTAAATACATTCTGGTCATAAAACATCTTTGAATAATATCCAAAAACCTTCATTTTTCTTATAATCCAAAACACGATGTTATTTTTAACACCTGAAATAAATTTGTTGATGCTAAGAAAACAACTGGATTTATTAAATCCCCCCTTTCTTTTATATTATAAATTATCCCTCTTTTGACTGGATGCAACCTTATTCCATGTGGAAAACCAAAAAAGATACCCAAAATTCAGTTTCTATACGGCTTGGAAATGTACACACAATCTAACCATGCTATCTTTCCTAAAATATGTGTGTTTGACATATTTACCTTTTTTCTTAGGGACAACTGAAACACCCTCTACCAATTTGTCAACTTTTGTATTTTTTAAAACTTCTCTCCATTGTTCTGTTACTACTTTTTTTCCAAACTTAACCACTGGAACATCAATTTCTGTTCTGGTAAGGTAAATTTCTGCCATTATCTGATATCTCCAAACCCTTTACTTTTTGGTTTATTTAACTGAAATCCTACTGTACCTAAAATTTGCTCTGCTCTGCAAGTTACTTCTTTCATCCAATATTTGTTCCTGGCTACCAAGACCAAATCATTTGCATAGGTTAACATTAATGATAACCTCATTCCTTCCCATCTACCATCCTCTAACATTATCTACATGCTTGTATAACTGCATTCTTTACCATTACAAACAGCCACATGCTCAATGGTCAGCCTTGCTTTACCCTTTTTCCTTATCTTGTCTTTTTTCCTATTCATCCATTCAGCATTACAGACACAATAATTTTCACAAACTGCCTTCACTATCCCTCTTACTTTTTTCCTACCTTGTACTCTTTTAAAATGTTCAACAATTCCCCATAATCAACGGTATCAAAAGCCTTAGCCACATCACTTTTCCTTCTCCTTTCCCCCTTATCTAAACACTCAACCACTTCTTTAACCATCATTAGCATTTCATTTGCTCTCTTACCTTTAACCCCATACATCTCTTACCTTTAACCCCATGCACCTCTTACCTTTAACCCCATGCACCTCTTACCTTTAAACCCATATATCTCTTACCTTTATCCTCATATACCCCTTCATCCAATTCTTCTTTCATGACACCCGTTATTCTTCTTCGATAAATCTTCATGAATAATTTTTCTAACTCAGAGCTCATATCTCCCTCTTTTTCTTCATGTTTCTAGTACCCCAAACCTGTTTTCCATCTCCATATGTATTTCTTTTTCATTTATTAGTTTGTGGACTTCATCTAATGCATCCTTTGCTATATTTTCATCTTGCACTTCTTCAGCCTGCCCCCCACCCCCACCCCCATCCTTTCATCATTCACTGCCACCGTTTCTTGTGTAAAACTTTGTTCTCCCCATTTATTTTCTTCACTTTGTCTGCCTTCATTAATTTGTAGGAAATCAAACCAAAATGCTTCTGACCTCCACATTTCCTGCAATATGGTTTACAGTTTTTTTACTACAATGTCCAAATTTCTCCACTGCCCATGCCTTCTTTTTGTACAGTCCTTGAATAAATGTGATCCATGCCCACATAAAAAGCATGTTTTTGTCTGCCCCCAGTACTTAACACTCCCTTTTGTCCCGTTTATTACTATTACATTATGCACATGCTGTAACTTATCTTTCTGTTTTTAAAGTTAAATAAACTTCCCATCCCCGGTCCATACTTTTCTGTCATCCACAACTTTTTAATATCATGCACATCCACACTTCTCTTCTGTCTTAGTTTTTCTAAACTGCAACAACACTTTTCTTTCTAACTGTACGTTTAAAGGTCATGTTTAAAGTTTTCATTTCAAACAAAAAATTGTTGAAAAGTACATTTTGCAACCTTTAAAAAATATAAAGTTTAAAAGTCTGCTTCCAAACAGAAGACAAAATGTGCTGACCTATGTTTACAGCATGAATATTTATGGTGGGCAGGCAGTTATTAATTCTGCTGGATTAGCATAGGTAAGTAATTATACATTTGTTATGTAATGGTCAAGTTGTTAAATTAGCAGTTTAGCAAAATAACTAATGACTATTTTTTGCCAAACTGTTAATTTAACAGTCTGACAATTACATAACTAATTTACAGTTACTAACCTACACTAATCTGGCATAATTACAACTGGATCCTAAAGTGATATAAGCACCCCCTGCCCATCCATGAATACTCATGCCATAAACACAGCTCAGCACATTTTGTCTTCCCTTTTGGAAGCAAATTTTAAAAAGGTTGTATTTCTAAATAGGTGCAATGGTATTTTGTTTTTGTATAAAGTGTTTTTAGCATAATGATGCATGGCAACACTTTTTATACAAAAATAAAAGGTTGTTTCACAGCTTTAGACATGATCTTTAAATTTTGTTAAATACAGTCCTTCCAAGGAGATATGTTACTTCACCTTTCACATTCATTAACATTTTTCTGCTAATGCAAACATCTCAAAAGTTATTTCATAAAAAGGGTCAGTTCCTATATATGTATTAATGCCCTAATGTTAGACAAACTGAGTCCTAACGGCATATCAACGTTGTCCAAGACACAGTACCTGTTTACTTGCTGTTCATACTTTGTTTTCACCCTCACCACATGCCTTTTCCTCCAGCTCTCACATGCTCCAGTCTGTCTCCTCTGCATCTGCCCATCCTTTACTTTCTGCAGTCTTCCACTGGAACCTGTTGTTGCTGCATATTTCTTAACTCTGGAAACACCAAAGTCACTCTCTTTGTGTACTGTTCTCTATTCCATCTTCCTGAGAACCAACACAAAGCACACCCTTAAATTCAGTCACTCCACTGGCCAGACATGACCCCTCTGTATCCACACCATCATTTACAGCATCCTTCAGACTTTCTGTCATGTCCTCAGTGCAATTACCACACTCCACTGCATGTCTTCTGAGCCTTCTGGTTCTGCTTCTTCCATATGTTTATAAAACAGAGTCATCCAGACCCCCTGATGCCACTACATTCACCCCCAAATATTTTTCCCGTTCGAATTACAGTTTCTTTTTCTCCTTCTCCAGCTCATCTGCACTCACAGCCTCCATCTTAGATTCACTGATCACTGGTAACAGCTGTCTGGTGTCACTTAGTGATCCCATCACAAGAGTATGGGTTATTTACTAATTATCATAACTTATTTACATTATTTACGTTATTTACATATTATATATTATTTATAAATATTTACATTCTTCCATTTACAACTCAATAGATTCTTATATAATCTAATTTCCCTCCACCCTTTTGCCATAACCAAGAATATACCTTCTTCAAAATTTCTGATAATATCCATTTTCCATTAAAATTCATTTAATTTATTTTTTCGTTCCACATAGTCCATAAAATGTAAAACATCTTTTTGACAATTTCCTTCACCTCTTTCTGTTGTTTATTGTCATAATACCTATATTCTAACATATTCATATTTAAGTTTTCAACACTTTTGAAACCATTCAATAACTTATTTTCACATTCCAGAACTCTTTTTCTGTTGCAGTTCAAAAAACAAAAACATGTTCCATTGTTTCAATTTCCCCACAATGATTACATACTCTTTCTTGTATTCTTTTATATGGCATATTAGCTTTAACAGGCAACTTACTTGTTGTCAGCCTCAGTCTGTCAATTGTCAATCTGTAGGAGAAATTCCCTGATGCCCTAGCCAAACTTCCCATAGCAGTATAAATACCAGCTTGGGTTTTCTCTGGAAAGATGCAGCTATCCTAGTGAGACTAACACAGTCAACAAAAGATAAATGTTGTTCTGTCTTTCAGCTTGTCCCGGTTAGGGGTCGCCACAGCAGAACTCCGGTCCGCTAATGATTGGCAGTAGATTTTTTTACGTGCCGAGTTGCCGGCCCTGGCGCATAACCTTCAACGAAGGTACGCCCATTCACGCATGTCTCCACACAGAAGTCGGTCTAGCTGAGATTCGAACAGGGCAACGTCTTACTGTGAGACGACAATGCTACCGCAGCACCACCACCCCAGTGTTCAGTCAACAAAAGATAGATATATAAGTACAATTCTTCTGAGTGTCTTTGTTCGAAACCAGATGCTATATACTTTAATTCACATTGCAGAAATCCATTTTTATGATTCCTCTGAGAATGTATAATAACTTGTAATGCCTAAAACTGTACTGTTTATGAGTACATGCATTCTCTATTGCAGAATGCGAGAGAGTTTTCATATATTTTATTCTTTATTGCATTTAAATATTCTAATATTCTAATGGAGAACATTCTGTTTCCTAATATCAAACACCTTGCATCCACACTCAGCAATGTAAACACAATTTTTCAGTGTTGCAACTATTAAATTTTATATGAGTTTTGGATGCATAAAAACATCGATTTGTGTTATAAAACTGCAGAACATTCACTGCCTGCACTGAAATGTGCCACTTTTACAATCAGTTAAGAAATATTTCCAACATTAAAATATCACCTCAAATTTGTTGCTCTTCTACAAAAACAATATGTTGTTGTTTCTAGATATCATTACTCAAGCCAGTATCACTATTTCTTGCTGCTGTTTCATCAGTTCTTATGGCACTATTATAAGTAGGGACTATTCATACTTTTGAATTCTCACTATTAATTTTTAACTTTTCCTGCAATATTTCATACAACTGCTTGTTAAGAAAAGAACTGATATTTTCTTCCCGACTCATGATGGCATGTCTCTATTTCTATTGTCTAAGAGGTATACACATTTTTTAGGATGAATTCAGCTCTAGATGATTGTCTGATATTACTTCATCAGGTATATCAAGCTGAAAAAAAAATCAGCACTATGGCACTATGCCTTGTAGCTTCATGCATGCCATCTCTGTATATTTTGTGTAATAACCAAAACACAAATGAAAAGTGTACAATTTTTAAACTGAAATTCATCTGCTCCAACTTTCATTTGAGGAAGATCTGGCATGTCATGCTGCAATATTTTCGATTTTTGGTCTGAGACAAAACTGCTTGCGCTCAGTGGAGCTTACTAGCCAAGAAGACATAGGCAAAGGATAACTCACCATAACGTTGATAATCAGGAGATACTTTATAGGTTTAGAGTGAACAGGGATATTATAAGGGTCTTAGTGAGTATGTATGACCCCCATAGGTGTACTTGGAGGTATCCATGGCCTTCCATGCCGTATGGATACTAAGGTATGTATAGCCCTCACTATATTTACCACGGTGAACTTCCAGAGACAGACTGCAAACATATTAGGTATCTTACAGGCTTCTGCCTTGAGGATACTCTTAGCACATGTGGAGTAGGACATCTGTTTTTTGGCATCACCTCAAGACCAAGCCAGGACTATGTATGCCTTTTATGGGGTGATATGTTTCACTGAGGTACTCAGCGCAATAGATTGCACCCATGGTGTAATAAGGTCCTCATCTGGTCTATAATGGGAGTGTTACTACATGAAGAGCTACTACTCCATCAATTGCTAGGTAGTATGTAATGCATGTGGGTGCATCACCATGTTTGCCCAGCATGCTGACAGTGCCCATGATTCCCATATTTGATATACTCAGTGGATGCCATGTTGAAAGATGTAATATTCTTGTATCATTTAAGTAATTATTCAACTTCTTCATAGTATTTTTTTTTCAGGTGATGGTGGATATCCACTGGAGCCATGGCTTATGACACCAGTGAGAAATCCATGTGGGTTTGCAGAAGATAATACAGCCCTGTCACTAACTTGTATGGTCATCAAGGGAGTGTTTGACATATTGAAAAGCAGATTTTCAAATGTTGAATGTCCTGTGGGCTCCCTTCAATATGACCCAGCTATTGCATGCAGGATGTTTACTGCATGTTACATTCTGCACAACATGATCATATGCTGGTCTGGTAATGAAATGACCCCTGCTGTCACTGCAGTTCCCAGTTCCAGTCCTACTATGACCACCAGCAGCAGTAGTAGTAGTAAGGGACCCCATACTGTAAACTTGTGCATGGCATATGGCTACAAAGGTAAAGAGGTGGCATCTAGTCTAGAGCTATGGACCAGGACATTCAGGTCAGTATTACCTTTATTGTAAAAAGTACATAGTGCATAACTGACACATGCATTTGTATATGTGGGTCATGCCGTGTGGTACATGGTCTACTGTCATTGTTCATCAGACATTCCTACTCATCTTTTTTTTTAATTTCAGAACATTTACTCATATTATTGTTTGTAAAAGTCATATCTGAGTGCTCACTGATTCCTGTTCAGTGAAGTAGTAAGGCATCATATAAGGAATAATCACATTTTTAACTTTCTTGCACAATACATTCTAGTCAGGTGGTGTACCTACATATGCACAAACTGAATGTCCTGAAGCGGTGCAATTAGTTAAAAAAGTGTTACTTCAATACTTAACTTGAGTTCATACCTTGCAATTGAATACAAAATATCATAGTGTTTTTTATATTATGCAATGTTTTCTCAGTTTAAAATATGTGTTGTCTTGTCAAGGCACATCAGATTATTTTTTGTCACACAGAATAATTTGTGGCCTCAGGGACAAAAAATATCTTCTTTGTGCTGTAGTGAGGATGAAGTTGTAGCAGTGTTTGTTTACAATGCAGGATACTCATTTTAACCTGTATCTTTCTAATTACTGTGTTTCCATGAAAACTTGTATATTACTAGTTTTAAGTTGTAGGTAACTGCCAGCAGTAAGAATGATAATGCATAGAGCATTGGTGTTAATGGCTGCATTATGTCATGACATACACATTGCATTACACAGTTTCATGATGTTTTAATCAGTACAATTACAGGAATGAAATGCATACAGTTAAATATTGTCCTAAGCCCACCCCCCTTTTTTGTTAGTAACTTACTCCCTTTTGAGTTAAACATTGACTTGTGTTTGTGAAAGTTAAATTGTAAGTATCAGAAATATCACACTTGATTCACAGTAGGTCAACGTCAAATGAGTCAAACACATCTCCTCATGATAGGTTAGCTGATGGTGCAAGTGATTTTGAAGAGGGGCTGTCATGAGAGCTGGATGCTGAGTTGGCCCGATGTCGTGACTTACTTGATGCAGGTGATCCTGCAAACAATGATCTGCCAGCACTGCAGGCCTGGGACCACAACTTTTAATGAGAAGTTCTGCTAAGTGTAGATGAATGCCAATGTGTTCTGTATGAAATCTGCTGTGTTTACCCCCCCTCCAATAATTACAGTATTTTCTTGAGAAGCACTTGCATTCTGATATGATCTCCCCCATTGTGCTTGGAGAGCACCTCATCCTCATCCCCTTCCAAGGCTGACTCCTGCTTGAGTCTGGTAAGTCCTAACTTGTTTATGAATGGAGGTGGTCACTGATGCTTGGTGTTCCTCCATGCTATGAATCTGTGTGTTTATGGCATTATCCCTACTCTATTCCATTTCCAAGTAGTGCTGGAAACCCTAATGCATACCCTAAAAGACTAAACATTTCCAGCTAACTCTCTGTAGCAATCCCCTGAGCCCTAACAATGTCACACCATATTTACTGATGGGCAGCCAATGCTTTACATGTGTCCTGTGGTAGCTGTAACTAATTTTTGTACCAAACTCTCCTTTATAAAGATGCCACTGTGAGCACTGTTATCACTGAAAGTCTGCCATTATCCTGAAAGTGTTCATCTGGGTTTGGAGATGCTGGTGTAGAGATGCATGGGTTTGCAGATACTGGTGTAGAGGGACATGGGTTTTCAGATACTGGTGTAGAGGGTCATGGGTTTGTAGATACTGGTGTAGAGATGCATGGGTTTGGAGATACTGGTGTAGAGGGACATGGGTTTTCAGATACTGGTGTAGAGGTGAAAGGGTTTGGAGATACTGGTGTAGAGGTGCAGGGGTTTGGAGATATTGGTGTACAGGGACATGGGTTTGGAGATACTGGTGTAGAGATGAAGGGGTTTGGAGATAATGGTGTAGATTTGCATGGGTTTGGAGATACTGGTCTAGAGGTGCAGGGGTTTGGAGATACTGGTATAGAGGTGCATGGGTTTGGGGATATTGGTGTAGACGGACATGAGTTTGAATATACTGGCATAGAGGTGCATGGGTTTAGAGATACTGGTGTAGGGATGCATGGATTTGGAGATACTGGTGTAGAGGGACATGGGTTTGCAGATACTGGTGTACAGGTGAAGGGGGTTGGAGATAATGGTGCAGAGGTGCATGTGTTTGCAGATACTGGTGTAGAGGTGCAGGAGTTTGGAGATATTGGTGTACAGGGACATGGTTTGGAGATCCTGGTGTAGAGGTGAAGAGCTTTGAAGATACAGGAGTAGAGATGTATGGTTTTGGAGATACTGGTGTAGAAATGCATGGGTTTGGAGATACTGATGTAGAGGTGAAGGGTTTTGGAGATACTGGTATAGAGGTGAAGGTGTTTGGAGATACTGGTGTAGAGGTGCATGGTTTTGGAGATACTGGTGTAGAGATGCATGGGTTTGGAGATACTGATGTAGAGGTGCAGGGGGTTGAAGATCCTGGTGTAGAGGTGAAAGGGTTTGGAGATACAGGTGTAGAGGTGGGTGGGTTTGGAGATACTGTTATAGAGATGCATAGGTTTGGAGATACTGGTGTAGAGGTGAAAGGGGTTTGGAGATAATGATGTAGAGGTGCATGATTTTGGAGATACTGGTGTAGAGGTGCAGGGGTTTGGAGATATTGGTGTACAGGGACATGGTTTGGAGATCCTGGTGTAGAGGTATAAGGGTTTGGAGACACTGGTATAGAGGTGAAGGGGTTTGGAGATACTGGTATAGAGGTGAAGGTGTTTGGAGATACTGGTGTAGAGGTGCATGGTTTTGGAGATACTGGTGTAGAGATACATGGGTTTGGAGATACTGATGTAGAGGTGAAGAGGTTAGGAGACACTGGTGTAGAGATGCAGGGGTTTGGAGATACCCATGTAGAGGTACAGGGGTTTGGAGATACTGGTGTAGAGGTGCAGGAGTTTGAAGATCCTGGTGTAGAGGTGAACGGGTTTGGAGATACTGGTGTAGAGGTATGTTGGTTTGGAGATACTGGTGTAGAGGTGTGTGGGTTTGGAAATACTGGTGTAGAGGTGCAGAGGTTTGGAGATATTGGTGTACAGGGACATGATTTTGCAGATACTGGTGCAGAGGTGCAGACGTTTTCCTCCTGTACAAGCGTTAGTGCAATGTCAGCATGTGCTTGACTTTGGAATGCACTTTCACATCCAGAAGAGTTACTAATATGTTGTGGGGCTGAGAGATCTTGCCATTAAAGTTGAGGACTGCATGCCACTTTACACAGGCTGCCTCATAAATATAACTTTGTTATTATCATTATCATCATCTTCAGCAGCCATTTTGCTGCTAATATCCTACAATTTTTTTTGCCATAGTGGAACTGTTTCTTTCTGATGTTTATCCTGAAAAAAATTATTTGAAAACCTTACTAACAGAAATAACTTAGTGCTGCAGTAGCGCTGTTGCCTCACAGCAAGACGTTGTCCCGTTCGATTCTCAGCTAGAGCGTCTTCTGTGTGGAGGCATGTGTGAATGGGCGTGCCTTCGTTGAAGGTTGTGCATCAGGGCTGGTAACTGGGCACATAAAAATCCAATAGTGGACCGGAGTTCCGCTGTGATGACCCCTGGCCAGGATAAGCCGAAAGACACAACAGCAACAACAACAACTAACAGAAATAACTTACACTACTGTATGTTAATTAAGGCAGTGTGAGGGACACTTCCCATGCACATGGTCTTCATTATCATTCTGTGCAGATGTGGAAGGTTCACCTATTAATAATAATCTCATGTGTTTAATGTAATCATTCAATATTAGCATTCAGTTCTTTATGTAAATATATGTTACTGTTTTTAAACCAACCTTCCTGAATGGATGAGTGTTGTTGCTGCAGATATTGCTAATAGCCGGTGTCCATATCACCTCTGATTATTCCTTATTCCAGTTCTATCATCTCTTATGGCATAGTCATGCCTACAGATGGAGAGGAGGTATCCTCATCTTGTGTTAATGTCATAATTGTTGTATGCCCCCCTCCCCCAGGTACAGCTACTGCCAGTTGTATTCTGCCATGTCTTACTTATAGCATGTCCTACCATATAATTTGCCATCTTCTTGCACTGTGTTAATGTAAGGTCCCTTTCTCTGACTGTATTAATGTTCAGGACAACTTGATTCCAGGCTTTTGTCCTTTTAACTTCTTTGGGCCTCTGTTTACCAAATAAATAAATAAAAGGGCTGCCATAAGGATGTGTTTTTTCTCATGCCTAAAGTTGTCCTTTCTTTATCTTGATGCCTTGTTTTACATCTCTACTGCACAGGAAAAATTGCCACAATCATACACAAAAAAAAAAAAAAAATGTGTGATGCAATCATCAGTCAAACAACACAAACAATGAGAGTATGCCAGCAATTCTCCTATAAAAAAGATAGGTAACAACAAACCCCATAATTATAGACATGTGAACTCGCAGTCCAGCCAACTAAACCTGTGCTATACTAATGTCTGCAGTGTCATAAATACATTCACAACAGTAAAGCAATCACAGTTTTAACAGAAACATCCTTACCCTGGTCCGTACCATTGTCATATATTCATAATACTGTCATTTTTCATTCTTCAGAGACACTCAAAAATCTCCATCTAAAGACACATATATGTTCAGCCAAGAACACATCCTTACCACTTCAGTAGTTCACATTTACAACACTTAAAACAATTGTATGCACAATCACTAAATGACAACAAAGTAAATTATTTTCTCAGTAATCACTAATCATTTTCACTGTTGCTGTAATGATTTTCCACTTACAAACGACAGCTTTGCACTATTCACTAAAGCCATTGTAATATGCCCATCATATCAGTGAAATAAATATTTCTTTAAGTTAACACACTAATTGTACATTTTGGAGTGTTGCCAATTAAATTACAATATATTATTTTGTTTTATTTTAAAAAGTCTGAAGTAATTTGCCACCTAACTCGAGTAATTGCAAGTTAATATGACTGTGTTAAACTATTTCACAGAAATTCATGCTCATTTACATATACAAATTAGGCCCTTTTATATTTATCTCAGTGGATCTCAGTACTATGCAAATGTCTATGGCCATTTACACAGGTAAATCACTTTCAGATGCTCATGCGCTCATGAACGCGGCCTCAGATTCACATGAACATGCTCCAGAAAGTGGTTGAGTCTGCAGCAGTTCTCAATAAATGACAGATTGCAATGGAAATGTGCAAAAAGAATTAGATATATTCAAATCTAAATATAGTTAGAAAAAATAAAATGGAGTCATATGCATGGCAGTTTGCACAACCATGAAATGCAATCTCTGCCCATCTAATATCATGTGGCACACTTTCTCACCTGAAACCACTCAACATTTCATAAGCCAGTAATAGCACACATAGGAATTTGTATTCTTGCACCCCTCCCCACAAAAAATAAATAAATAAAGGTCTGCTGTACTCCATGAATAAATGACAATTTCTGCCCATGTAACATCATCTGGCAAACCTTTTCACCTCAAACCAACTCAACATTTCATAAAAGTTGGTAATCACTCACATGTGAATATGTATTTCTGCAACCCCCACCCCCGAAAAAAATTCTGTTGTTCTACTGCATGAATAAATGACATTCAGGTGTTAATACTCCAAAAAGGTAGCTAAGGCAATGTCCAGCAATTATAGGTAACATAAAGAAAAATGATGACTGCATACTGTTTTTTATCTAGCATAAAAATGAAATTCGAATGCATTCCTTTTAAAAATCATGCATGTAATAAAGCATTTTTGGTTAAACCAAACTTGTCAGTAATAACACTTCCTGATCTAATGCCCATGCTCATTAACTGGGTTTGATTACGGTGATGTTACATACTCTAGACGGAATGGTTCTAAGCCTGTGAACCACAACCCTACTCATACTTTCTTCATTCTGATTCTTGCACTTTGAACAATGGTAGCACCCCTGTGAAGGCACAAGGCTGCACTCTGACTAGTCAAATAAGGAGGCCTTGATAATAGTCTGCCTTCTTACAGAGTAGTATCTTGGTAAGATCCAGGCATGCATAAGAGGAAGTGAGTGGAAATAGATTTACATCTTATAGGACCTGGATGAACACCTGTCATCCTTGAAAAGGCCAAAAGTGCCACCACAAGTACAATGACCAACAGAAGAATTGGCCTAACCATCTGGCTGAGTTGGTTGACCAGGTAGTGATGAAAAGGCTAGAGCTGTATTATTATTATTATTATTATTATTATTATTATTATTATTATTATTATTATTTTTATTTTTATTATTATTATTATTTTGCCCATATTAAATGTAGATTCTAAAAAAATAAACAATAAGAAAGCTACAGAAATGAAAGTATTTGCCAGAAGAAATATGTGTAACTGCAACTATGTATCTGTGATGTTATTATAATAATGCAAAAGAAAGCATAAACATACCTGTACACAGAAATAACATAACTATAAAAATAAATAATAAATTGTATATGTATATATATATATATATATATATATATATATATATATATATATCAGTAAAATAATAATCTGCATATATATATGTTTGTAAATCGCATATACTGTCTACAAGAATATACTTACAAAAACATGTTCGTGTGTTTATACAGAAAGCAAAAAATAGCCTTTCCATATAATAATTTCATTTAGTTTTGGAGTACCTTAAGTAGCAGTTAAAGAACATGCAGACACCTTTTTAAAGAAAGGATTTTATTTGTTTAAGGCAGAAAAATATTTAGTAGCATAACGGTAGTAAAAATAATTTCTTCCACAATATTAACTGCACATACAAAATAGCTGAACTCTAAGTCAGACACCACACCCTAGTCAGAGTATTGATTGGGAGAGGAGAGGAGAGGTGGTGGTTGTCAAGTGAATGATCAGCACATACTTTAGAGTGAAATGACAATTTTTATTACTTACTTCTGTATATATTTTTAAATCATTGTCTTATTTGGTTATAATTCTTAGGCAGAAAACTATCAAAGCACATACTTTTGTAGAACTAAGAAACTGAAAGACTCATTTAATTGCTACATTTTTCTGTGTGTGCGAACATCTTCTGGCTGAACACAGTTCATAGTCTGTTACACGCAAAGCATAACATTTTAAAACACCATTCCACCAAAAGTGTATCAATTTGTTTACAATTTGCTGTATAGGGAAGACTGGTGCAGTATGAGAATTCAGATAGTAATATTTAAGCAAACACATATTAAGCAAGTAATGCAGTGAATGGTATGCCTTACATATAAATACTAGACACATTGGTAATATTAAGGGGGAAAGGTGAAATACAGTTAAATAATAATTGTCTTATGTCTTTTGTTTACAGCTGAGGAGTAAATCACCTACAACAGGTGACAGCAGGAAAAGAGAACTGCAAGGTTGGGTGAAGACACTTGTAAGCTTGAATAATGTAATAAACAGTACAGTGTGTTTAACAGAGTTCATTAATATATTTATATCCATACATACACACACACACACACACATATATATATATTAATATATATATATATATATATATATATATATATATATATATATATATATATATATGGGTCTACTTTGAGTCACTGAAAACTAATTTCTCTGAATTTCTAAACACTCACACCAAATCGATGAAAGCTTAAATCAATGAAAATTCATTTCACTGAATCACATTTCACTGAATGTAAGTACTGTTGGACAAATAAAATGTATATGCCCTTTTCCCCACTGTAGTGCGATCCTGGAGTTAGTATATATAGTTAGGGGGGCAGTGGGGTCACAGCCCCCCATATAGTTAGGGGGGTGTAGGGGTCACAGCCCCCCACATTGGGGATGTGGTGGGCATAGCCCCCCCACCTACTTTTGATTGAATATATTGTTAACTTTCAGTGAAATGAGATTCATAAATATAAAAGCTAAGTAGGTGAGGGGCTACATCCCCTGTGTACCTGACAACCCCCAACTATATATACTAACTTCAGGATCACACTACAGTGGAGAAAAGGACATATATGTTTTATTTGCCCAGCAGTACTTACATTCAGTTAAATGTGATTCAGTGAAATAAGTTTTCAGTGATTTCAGCTTTCAACAATTTTTTGAGGGTGAACTGAAATTCAGTGACATGAGTTTTCAGTGAATCAAAGTAGACCCATATATATATATATATATATATATATATATATATATATATATATATATATATATGGGTCTACTTTCATTCGCTGAAAGTGCACCTTATCAAATCTTAAAAAGATGACTTCAGTTAAGCGAAAGTGCAGTTTAACGAAATCACACTTTTGCAAAATACACATTAGTGAATTATTGTTGGCAGTGAATTATTGCAGTGTTTATTAGTTCTCAGTTTCATTTCTAATGGGAGTGGAATGTGTACATCAGTTGGGGCTTGTTGATATAGATCGCAGTACAGTAAGGATAAGGAAATCCACCCTTATCACCACTGTAGTGTGATCTCGGAGTTAGTTCATATAATTATTGGGGGTCTGGGGTGCAGGGAGTCTAGCCTCCCTGCAAAAATTTGTTTTTAATGCATATGTTCTTTTTTTGTAATTTGATGATGTGTATGTCATGACAGCGTATTTTTGTTAATTTGCACTTTCGCTTAACTGAAGTTGGCTTTTTAAGATTCTATAAGGTATACTTTCGGTGACCAAAAGTAGACCCATATATAATATATGTATGCACACATACATACACACACACACACACACACACACACACACACACACATATATATATATATATATATATATATATATATATATATATATATATTTATTATAAAGCATTGTAAGTGAAGCACTACAGTGCATTCAGTATATTATACAACCAAGACTGAGAGATATGTCAGTATATAAGTGCAGTCTTCTATCTTTGATTTTATAAGATGTAAGTATTTAAAAAGGGTGTTTTCAATACATTATTGCAAACTAATGCAAATCAGGTACAAATAGTGCCATTATGTTTGGTTAGTAGACGGCAGCATGTAAAACACACCAAAAGCTTGACAGCAATACACTCTCTTCACAAGTATGCATAAGCACTTCCCATAAAATTCCCTCCAAAATATGCATAACCATACCTCTGAGCATTCTGCACATGTACTAATATGCACTTCCCAAATCAGCACTGCAAATCTGTAGAAGTACTTCCCGTACATTCTGTACTTCAATAAAGATTTATAAAACTAAAAATCTTTTAAAGTAAGAAACCGAATGCTGTGTAACATGATGTGTAAATTTATTGTGTGTATTTTCCCTTTTGGCTCCCCCCTTTTCCTCTTTTTTTTTCTTATTTTAATTATGCATTCCTTTCTCCTTTATTATTTTCTATTGCTCCCATTTATATTCATTTTTTCACAGATTCAAACCCCTCAGCAAAAGCCCAGGCACTGATATCCCAGGTTCGGGGGTGCTTAACCTCTGCCCATCTGGGAATGCTCTTGCAAGGGCAGGGTGGTGGAACTGGTCCTGCAAGCACCCAGCATGTGGCAGCCCAGCAAGCCTCACTGAAAGAAGACTTCAGAATTTGGTTGAGGATGTGATAGAGAAGGCCGTGGACTGATAGATCCAGCCAGTCAAAGGCTCTCTTCAGCATATTTAAAACATGCTGTCCCAGGTGGTGCCAACCACTGCACCAACACAGGCTTTACCCCCCACACACACACATCGATGTGTTCCACTGCACTACCATGTGACAGTGTAAATGTTTGCGGCTCTGTGATTCCTGTACCACTACTCCTCACCCCTTCTTAACTTATCCTTTCTCCAACACCCTCTCAACTATTTCCAACCCATGCCATCCTTTTATTTAAAAATATTTGAAATATTTGAAAAAATAGGGGGACCTATCCCTCACCAAAAACATGGTGCCTCTCCTCTCCCACTTCCTCCAGCACAACCATCTTGATGTGTTGCTTCTTGCGATTCCTTCTTTGTTGTGTCTCACCTTTTTCAGTTTTTACTGCCTTCCCCCTATTTTTAAAGTAACCAACATGGTGTCTACATAAGGATAGCCATATATAAAAATCCTTTTATTTTTGAAAATATTAATAATAAAAGCTGCACAGTCCATCGCTTACCTTAGGTCTTTCAAGTATGATTGCATATAGCCTCATTTGCCACAATATCCAAATACATATAAAGTAATACAAAGCCTATGGCTTGCATGTAGTGCTTTGTATAGGCTTTGTATGTCCTTAATGCTTAATTTTAGATACTTAATTATTTTGCTGTAAGTAGGTGTGTTTTCCAAAATGACTTCACTTTTCCTTATTCTATGCTAATAACCTGCACTTAGCTTATTTGCATATATGTGTAGTGGCACTCAGCACAGATAACTGCTATGTAGTTTCAAGCCTCAGACTGTCAATAACACCCAAGGTTCCAGATCTTTTTCCTATTAAGTGTTCTTTACAATTTTGTCAGTATAGTCTACTCAGTGTATCAGCTAAATGCATCAGCCCACTTGGTCTGTATTGAAGATTATACTTTTACAAAGCTCTGTTACTTAGTCTGAAGTCTGCACAGTGTATTATGAAGGGATTTTTAAATATACTCTAAAATAATTTGTGATCTGATACCTCACTGACTAATTTTGTATAGATACAGAGGTTCTAACACTGACTTCCTGAAAGTCAGTGTGTCAAAAGGATGAAAATAATGGCCAAAAGTCAGAAGGATGAAAAAATAATTTTTATGTTTTTTTTTTTTTTTTTTGCATGACAAGCCGCCACATTCCCAAACTTTTATATGCAACTCCACAGCTGCACCAACTTGAAAATGGGGGAAATGTCCATAAACAAGTGAACCATTGCCAGAGCACACTTAGAAACCACACCTGCAATGCTTTCCTATGGGAAATAGCATTCGGCATTATGCTGTTCGTCATTTTTTTTTTCTGTGACTTACTGATGCTTGAGCAATTTCACCTCAAGTATGTGTATGGGAACCAGCTAGAACAACATCTGTATTGTAGCCATTTGCAAAATCTACTGCTGTTATATATATATGTGATGTCTTAAGGGACTGCATTATGGAGCAGGTAATTGCTATATTACAAATGTATGCATACTAGAGTGTTAATGTTGGCATGAAAGCTTAAAGAACTGAAGTAAAGAATGCTAACCTTGGCTCAACAAGCTGCTAGTACAAAGATAGACCCAGCCATCCTCATTATTCCCACTCACCACCACACAATATTACACATTCCTCCATCTTATAACCCTACAGTTATATCTCTGCTATACGACAAATACTTTACCAAACTAATACACACACACACACACACACACACACACACACACATACACACACACACACACACGTAGGCTTGCTCTAAGCAGAGATATTCACCCCAAACCTGGTCCTTCAAAATCAGGTACTTACACCCCAACTCAAAACACAACCCACCCCCTACCTTACCTCTCTAGAAAGACAACAAACCTTCTAGTTCTAAACATCAGTGCAAGAAGCATAACAAATAAAATCCAAGATCTTCATGCTAACCTTTCCCACTACTCACCAGACATAGTAATCATAACAGAAACTTGGTTAAAACCTGATATCTCAAATAATGAAATAGTTCCTCCAGGCTACAATATTCTACAAAATGACCGCTTTACTAAAAAGGGAGGAGGGATAGCTGTGATATTTAAAAATCACTTAAGCCTTATAATATCCCATACTCAAGCTCCAGTCTTTGATTCCACTGAAATCTTATCTACTACCATCTCTACTAACCACAAAAAAAAAATCAACATCATTGGTTGCTACTTCCCACCCGGTAATAACATCCCAACTCTAGAAAACCTACTGCATTGGGCAAGTAGTTCATTCCCCCAGGAAACCATAATCCTAGGTGACTTCAATATAGACTGGAAAAGCTGTAGCTCAATAAATCCCACTTGTCACATTAACTTACATGGATTTACCCAAACAATTGAATCACCTACCTGAACAGATAAATCAACCAACAGACAGTCAATCCTAGATTGGATACTGACAAATAGCCCAGCCCAAATTAGTCACTAAGGTTTCCTTCCTGACAGCCTGAGTGACCACCTACCTACATTCCTATTAAGACACTGTACATCCCCCATAAAAGATCGCCCTTTTCATCAAATACAAAATAAGAAAAACTTTAATGCTACTAACTTCATCTCAGCATTTAAAAGTTGTAATTGAAACCTCTCAAATGTCTGAATCTTGAAGAAGCTGTTAACTACTTCAATACCACCTTCTTAAATATCCTAAACTCCTATGCTCCTCCTAGAACTATCAGAATCAAATCAAACTATGCACCAAGTTGAGCAAAGACACTAGAGCCTGCTAGAGACAAAGCTTGGTCCATTGGCATAAAACAGGTTCCCTTAATGAAAAACAAGAATACAAGATCAACTATACCATAATATCCAAACAAAATATCAAAATAATCCTGGAAAATTTTGGTCTGCAATAAGTAACATCCTTCGACCAGGAAAAACTGGAACCCCCTCCCCCAGCATCACTGATAAACAGTACAACAATAGCTACCCAATTCAACCAATACTTTACTGAATCTATATTAAAACTCACAAATTCCCAAACCCCTCCATCCTCCTCCATTGCTGACCCAGATATTTGGATATGTCATGGCTTCAACCAGCAGCCTGTCTCCATTAGTATGATAAAAAGGCTACTGGGTAAACTAAAATCCACCTTTTTAGCTGCCAACCAACTCCCAGCAGAATTTCTAAAAATTGCCACTGAAGTTATAGCATAACCAGTAGCAATCATCATTAATCAATCCATCTCTGAAAAAAAAAAAACAGTTCCCACAACTCTAGGGAGCTATCAAACTACCATCCTATTGCTATACTGTCCCCTCTATCCAAAATACTTGAAAGGTGCATATACACCCAAGTCATGGAATATCTTCATAATCATAATCTACTCTCAAACACACAACATGGATTTAGGCCTTTTTTAGCACCACCACTGTCCTCATGTCCTTTACTCACACAGTTAATGAGCACAGGAGTAATGGTAAATTCGTTACTGCCATCTTTCTAGATCTTTCCAAAGCTTTTGATATGGTGAACCACAATAAACTCATTACTGCTCTGTCTGAACTAAATCTTAGCCAATCCACAGTTGAATAGTTTCACAGTTATCAAACCGGGCGACAGCAGGCAGCTAAATGGCATCAGGAAATATCTTTTCTTCTCCCTGTAAGCCTAGGGGTCCCACAAGGTTCTATTCTTAGTCCTTTACTATTCTCTGTATTCACCAACAACCTCCACACATCAACACTCCACTCAACAGTAATGCAATACACAGATGATTCTACACTAATCTGTGCATCACCTTCCTTCCCTCCAGGAATTACAGCAGCATACTCAGGCCTCATTTCTCTCTGTAGAGAGGTGGCTCCCCAACTCTCAACACATACTAAACCCAAATAAAACAAAACTACTTATTTTCCATCCTACTCAACATGCATCTACAAATACTACCTTCAACATCCATTCCCTTAACACTATTATATCTCCTGTCACACATACCAAACTTCTAGGCATAGAGATTGATCACAACATGACATTTGAAGTCCATATCTCACATACAATAAAAAAGTGCATAAAAAATTAGGAACACTCTACAGAAACAAAACATCCCTAACAGATACCACTAGAGCCACTATAGCATGCACCCATCTCATTTCCTCACTCCTATATGCCTCCCTAATCTTCAACAATCTTAGAAATTCTGATATGAACAAACTAGCGACCTGCTATAACAAGATTGCCACATTTGCTACCAATAGCCCATACAAAACACATCACTGCATCCCCCTTAAACAACTTAACTGGCTCAAGCTTCCACACCTACTACTCTACAATCAGCTCCTATGGCACATACAATCCTTTACTTTGCCCCCAAAAGCTCAGCCTTACAGCATCTATTAATTCCATACAGTAGTTTGAGGGCCCTGCCCTCCAATAGTAAGTTTCTTCTCAATGTAACCAAATCTAACAATGCTGCTAGTACCTCCCTTTACTCTCATGGAAACATTGGAATAACCTGCCTTCTGCCATCTCATTGACTACTTATAAAATTCCCTTAAAAACACCTATCAAACACATGGCTCTGCAACTGCAACTGTCCAGGCTAGCACTGTTCTAATCTCGCCATTCTTCAAATTCTGACTTCATGCTAACTCAACTCTTCCACTCCTCCCTTTCTCTACAAATCTAAGGAACCCAATACATTAAAAGACTTATACATGCATGTACCTTACTTGATGTATACCTGTGTACTAATCTGTCTGTCTCAGAGCAACATTGTTACTGTAGTCTTATTTGCTTAGCATCTTGTAATTGAGATTTGGCTGCATATTACATTTTGTATTTAATTTTTTATACTTTTTATACTTTTGCATTCTATACTGTATACTGCTAGTGTTAATTCTGGAGCTTTTCTTCCCGGGCCTCCTTTGAAAAAGGACCTGTGTCCATTCTGACTTTCCCAGTAAACAAATGTGAAATAAATAAATGTAGGCATTAAACTTTTGATAACCAAAACATATGGCTAGCATCTCTATCTTTACCTGAACGCTTCATGTCTGAATACTGCAGCATTCTTGGCACGTGTGCTACTGGTGTAATGTCTTGCAATACTGCGGCTCTAAGCCACTCTTGATAAGCGTCTTTTTTCAAGAGCAATTGGTTGGGATATGTTATAAATTTTCAAAGTAGGTGATTCAGTGACTAGTTTATTAGCATTTCAAAGCTCATTTTTGCTCTATTGACCAAACATTCTATGGCACCATTATATCCGACAATAACGGAAATAATTGGAAAGATACTGCAGCATGCCAAGAAGATAGATGAGATGGCTCATCATGTTTTTTAAAATATTTACTGTTTTTTTTACCTTACCTGACTCTGCCCTGAGACCTTCAGAATTCAAAAATGTCCCATCTATGTTACAGTTGGTATGCAAATCTGACATTTAGTCTTGTTCAATTTTAATCCTTGTTTTCTTAATCCGGATAACACTTTGTTAAGTCATAAGCCATGTTCCTATTTATTTATTTACTATTTATTTTATTTATTTTATTTTATTTACATTTGTTTACCAGGCAATGTCCAACTGGGTCAGGGACCCATATTCAGCAGAAACCCGGGGAGAAAATCACCAAGACAAGTATTAGACAATAACGTAGCGATAGTAAAAGAATAAGCAAACATAAGCAATATATGTGATAGTGGGAAATACATTTTCAATGAGCATAAAAAATATAATTACAAGATATAAATACTCTTTGTCTTTTCTTTTTTTTTTTTTGTTTCTTTTTAGGAAGTACAGGTAGGAATATAATATAAAGTAAGATATCACATGAGAGTTAGAGCAACAGTGGTGAAGTATAAGAATGGGATTTATGCGATGTTAGTATGGGGGTCAGTCAGGTTAGAGGGGTTAGCCTGGGTGAGTACAGGAGCATAGCCAGTGGTTTGAGAGGTGTTCTTTTAGGAGTAATTTGAATTTGTGACTGCCGAGGTTATTAAGTATTTGCTGGGGGAGCAGGTACCAGGAATTGGATATTTTATTTGAATAGAGACCATCACCATAGTAGTTTTTGGGCTTTTTTACTTTTACAGGTAGTTTGTTTGATGATCTTAGGGACCAGAGGTTGGTTTTAGGTTTAACTAAGTTGGAGAGATCAGGGCAGTGATCAGGTTTGTGGATGATATTGTCTGCAATGGTGAGTTTGTTGAGAGTTATAAGGTTGGGAAGTTCAAGGTAGTTGAGTTTGTGGAGTGCAGTACAGTGGTGGGATTTGTGGGGCTGGTTAAAGGAAAACTTGGCTATTTTGTTATAGCAGCTCTCAAGGTTGTTTAAGTCAGTCTTACACAGGTTGGTGAATATTTATATGCAATAAAGGAGGGTGGAAACTGGTGGGATCTGGCTGTAGAAAGTCTGACATAGATAAGAAAGATTTAGCACTATAGAGTGAGCCAAGTTTAATGTGTACTTTTTTAATTCTGATTGTAGTAGCTCCATTATCTAGAAGATCAACAGTTGTACAGACTATCCCACTTAACCCTACAATCATTTTAATGGCTACACTTTGGAGCACCACTGCAGCTGACAATGCTTGAAAGACAATGTTAGAGACATGTAGCTACCCAAAGAGGTATGCACATTTTTGAAGTGGCTTCATCAAACTTAATTTACCAACCCTTTGATTAACATCAAGCATCATGCAGAACTTAGCAATGAGTATAATTTCAACAATCTTTTCAACTGTCTGAAGGGGATAAGGATTTGTTTTGAATCATTTGTTTATGTCTTGAAAATTAATACATATTTTAAGCTTGTCTTGTTCTATACATCTTACAATACTATTTGCCCACTCCTTCAGTTCTGTCTGCTTACCAATTGCTCACATAACTTTCAAATCCATTAGTTATTGCTCAGTTCTACTTTTCAGCACAAGTAGGACTCTTCTTGGTGCATACGTAACTAGCATTACCTTAGGTGAAATCTCAGTATGGTGCTGTTTTGGCAAATAGATTACACTAGTGAACAAGTCAGAACAAATCTATAGAACATTATCAGTAACTTGATGAACAGAGACTACAGAATAACAGTGAATACCCTGAGCTTTGTGTCACAACACTCAGTGAAGTACTCATAACAGCATTACTTTAATTGTATTTACTACCCATATCAGCAGACTTAACAGGTTCCTTCCTAAATGTTTTGTGTTTTGATGTTTCAGAACTACATTATGCAGTGTGTGACAAGCTTGGACAAATAATTTCTGTGCTGTAGATATCTAACTTCCAAGGCATATGAAACAAATTAATAATACTACTCTGTATTTCATATCAAGATAATCTATGTTACCGTAAACAACTTCATAATGTAACATTCTATGTAATTATGTAAATATGCCATCCAGGCCTGGGTTATAACTGAAAAGGGTCTCTGGACCAGCATATTTATCTGATCAACAAATGTGTAAATAAGTAAACAAAATGTTTAATCACTAAATTAACAGTAATGCCTTTATGTTCTAGAATACAAACTTTAAAGGATCTGTTGACATTGCCTATACTTTATGGCTTACTGCCAAACATACTACAATTAACCACTATCTCAGAGTGACAGGTGGGATCGATAATAGCACACAACTAATGCCTTTAGAACTCCCAGAACGTTGACTGTCTGCATATTTAAGAACTGTACATCTATGACACTTATGTGCACCTTTCTGGAGCGGTGGCAAAATATACCACCATTAGGTCTATCTTCTCAATTGTTTATCATTGTAGAAAGAGACTACAAAGTTAGGGGCCATTCACGGAGATGAGAAAGGATGTCATGTCAAAACTGACCACTTCTTTCTGAAAATATTCAGTTTCTTGACTCAGTGCAGAATATTCCAATTTAAGAACATCTTTAAAGAAAATCATGTCTTATTCATCATCATCCAAATGTTTAAACTGTACAAGAATAATCTCCTGAATTATCTTACCTGTCAGAAATTGTTTTTGGATACCTTTCACCTTAGAATAATGTATAATTTCCTTTGAATAACCCCTATTTCACAACCTAATCAGAGACATTTTAACATACTGCTGAAAGTCAGCATTCCTACTGCAATTTTCTTATAGTCTTAGCAGTTTCACATATAGAAGCAATGTTAATAGTCATTTTAATGGTGACTAGTTCCAAACAAAAAATAAACATTGCCTTCTGTCAGTTAGTACATAGAAGAATGTGGCATAAAAGGTGGGTTTCTGCAAAGTGAGGACAGTGACTGTGACTATTTTCTCTCTGACCAGATTTGATTTTATCCATCTGTCATCTACATTATGTCTAGTATCAAGAGCCTCCCATCCCAAGCACTTGTGTATAAATATGACAAACTCCATTTAGCAGACTTACCTAAGCTACTGTAAGTGAAGGCATCACAGACATTCTTATGATACTTTACCTACCTTTTGGTTGTTTTAAGCTCCAGCAATAAAACAATGTCAGAAGCCAGAGTATGTAAATAATATTCTAGGCATTTCTTTTCATTTCAGAGTTCAGCCCATGAACATTAAGTGCAACAGCAGTGAAATTTATCGACAACAATTAATAATTAAATAGTAAATTGATTTGTCGATGAAAAACTTTAAGAAGCATCTACTATAAATCTGATATCAGTGTCAACAGAAAAAGAAAAATGCTGTTAAAGAGCCTGGAAGTGTTTAGTAATACATCATCTGAAGTTAATGAGATACAAGAGGAGAATTTGTGCAGAACCATCACATCACTGCACTGTTAAGCAGAAAGGAAATGTCTTACAATAGTATAACAATGAGGTACAATTAAACTTTGTCAATTAAGAGATTGAATATTTTCATCTGAGATCAAACAAGTAGGCTAGGTAATTGTATTGGTGTGGATAATTAAGTTTTATCACTAAACCGTTTGAATATCTTCATGTGAGATGCCATGTCAGAGCTAGCCACTCAACGTTGTAAAATTGGCTCTAGGTGATTTGGTCATGTTGACTAATGTGGCCAAATGGGTATTGGCATTTGCCAGTGATAAGTGGGCTCAGGACCTGGCCTACTGCTACCTATGCTGGAGACCCATGCTAGTGGTGGGAGAGGTGTGCCAACCATAAAGCCCAGCAGCCCTAGGTCAATAAGCTACTGGCTGGCTGGTGTCCACTTGCCCAGATAGGGTTATCTGGGATAGCTCCATTGAGTGAAAGCTGGATGTAAAACTAGTCAACTTGCCAAATATGATCTAAGAATTGAACAATTAACCAGCAAAAAAGTCTTGAAAAAGGTATTATTTTAGTAGGTAGAGAAGATGAATATATTCTTACTACTATTCATCAAAAATTTTCAGATGGAAATCAGTACTTATTTGGTACTAGCTGTCACCCCCCACATATTATTAAATCTTTACCTTATGGTGAAATGGTTAGGTTGTCCAGATTATGTAATAGTTATCAAGATCTGGAGAGGCAGATTACAAAACTTGTTAATGTATTATTACATAGAGGTTATACTATGCAATTAGTTATAGAATCTATTAATAAATTAATAGCAGTAACAGAGGGACATATTAAATCAAATAATGAATTTAAACAGAATAACAATACACAACAAGATGATATTTATTTTGTTACTACATATAATTTATTGAGTAAAGAAATTTGGAACATAGTGAAATATTATTGGAAATTTCTTTTGAAAGATAACGTTTTATATAGCTTGCTCCCTTCTAGTCCTTTGATTGCCTATAAAAGGGGACAAAATTTGGGTGACATCTTAATAAGAGCATATTTACTGATAAATTATATCTTTCATTAGGTACCTTTGGTACTTTTCCTTGTCGTTCTTGTAATGTATGTCCATTTATTACGTTATCCGTTAATAAGATCAATAATAAAGGATTTTTACCAAATAAACATTTTTTTTGTTATTCTGATGGGGTTATTTATTGCCTTAAATGCCCTTGTAACTTATTTTATATTGGAGAAACTAAAAGAAAGTTCAAGTTTAGATTACAGGAACATATTCGGGATATTAAGAGAGGAGCAATAGAAAATTCAGTGGCCTTACATTTTTTAGAAACTCATAATAGTAATGCAAATTTACTACAAGCTACTATTTTAGAGCAAATTTTTGTTAAAAAAGGAGATCATAAATTATTAAAAAATATGTTATTATATAAAGAATCTATTTTCATATTAAAATACAATACATTATTTCCTTATGGTTTAAATATGGAAATCAACTGGAAATATTTAATATAATAAAATATAGAATTTTGTATTTTGATATTTGTGTAGCTCTGTATGTTTATTTTGGGCCTATTCTTTTTGGGAGAGAGTGTAGTCTCTTTTAATATGTAATTGTTTAATTGATTGATTATGTTATTATTGATTATCTTTTAGTATATAAGGGAATGTATTTTTACTATGAATCATGTGCTCATTGAAGGCTGTAGTGGTCGAGGCGCTAAGACATGTATTTTAAATAATAAATATTTTCAATGTGGAATTGCTGTTGTTTTTCTATGAGCTAAGAGTTGCTTTATTCAGTATAGGTTCACTGTCAGGATGCGGTTTGGAAGTCAATGACATGATAGTAAGGAGAAGGCTGGACATCCTATGTATTCAGCAGACAAAATGAAGAGGCAGGGCAGCAAAGTCACTTGGCTTGGGATCCAGAGTCTACTACTCAGGAGGAGGACAGACTAGAAATGGTGTGGGAACTGAGGTGAGGGAGAAGCTTCAGAAGGGCCAGTGAGGGGATGTCATCAGAATTAGTGACAGCCTCATGGCAATCAGACTCCAGTGTAAGGATACAGCAGTATTCATAATCTCAGCCTATGCACTACAGTAGGGTCTTGCTAGCAAGGAAAAGAGTGCATGCAGGACCTATGAGATAAAGTGGGACAACATGAGTTTTTATTGACAATGGGGGACCTGAATATCAGGAGAACAGGATAAGACTGCCTAGGTCCACATTGGTGGAGCAACAATTATTAAGAAGGAGAGGCCATGTTGGACTTCTGTATGGCAAATGACTTGATGGTGGCCAGCATGTGGTTTAGCAAGAGAGATACAGTCACAAAATCCCGTACAAGAGTGGCCAATTTGCAACTCAGGTAGACTTTCTCCTAGAAGGAAACAGCACCGGTGTAGAATTAATGATTGCAAAGGCATCCTCAGTGAAAGAGTTGGCCCACTGCATAAACCACTGGTTGCCACAATCAGCTGTAAGCAGTGGTCAGTGAAGGCTCTGAGGTCAACAGAGACTAGGCTGAAGACCTAGAAGTTGAGTGAAGAGAAAGCACAAGCATTCAAGGAATTGCTCAGGGTTCCAGCACCTCAAAAAGAAAAAGAAGAAGAAATAGGGGGAGTTGAAGAAGAATGTCAGCACTACAGAACACATATACAGCCAAGCCAGCTATGGAAATCAGGTAAATAAGGAAAGTTGTTAGTGGAATGCAGATGTCCAGTAAGTCATCAAAGATAGTTGAAAAAAAAGCTAGAGGTAAGGAAAGAGCCCAACTGGGCATTCTTAAACTTGGAGAAAGCATATGAAAATGTTCCAGGAAAGCAGATTTGGGCAATTCTGTGGTGGTTCAAAGTCCTGGAAACACTGGTATAATTAGTGCAAGCTATGTACAATGAATCAAGTATGAACAGTGTTCAGTCTCACAGAGGTGTTCCAATTGAGAGTTTGGTATGCATCAGGGTTCAGCTCTGAGCCCACTACTATTCATACTGGTGATGGACTACATTAGCAAACAGGTCAGCAAGGACAGGTCAACAAAGTTTCTGCATGCAGACAATATGGCATTACGAGCAGACACTGAGCAAAAACTTCAGCAAAGGGTAGCAGAATGGAATGTAAATGTGCGGGCACATGGGATAAAACAGTTGTAAAGGCAGCAAATGGGGAAAATCAGAAGAAGCTGAGAAATGAGAGAGAAGGAAAAATAGCTGAACAGGTTAATAGCTTCAAGTATCTGGGAGGGGTGGTTGAGGAGAAGGGAAGTTTGAATGAGGAGGCCAAAGCTAGAATCAGAGGGGCTGCAGGGGTAGTGTATGACATAAGAATACAACGAAGCTGAAATGTAAGGTGTACAAAATAGTGTTGCAACCAGTGCTACAGAAACCTGGGCAGTAAAGACAGAGCGGCTGAGCAGGTTAGAAGTGATATAGATGAAGTGCCTAAGAAAGGTGGCAGGATGCACACTGTGGGACAGATAAAGAAGTGAGGACATTAGAGCAGGAGCCAGAGTAGCCCCAATTGCAATGAAGGACAAAGCGAACAGATTATAGTGGTTTGGACACATACAGAAAAGCAGACGATAATCTGGTGAAGAAAATATGGAATGGACAGGAAGAAGGCAGGAGGAATGAGGGCATCCAGCAAAGCGGTGGATGGATTGTGTGACAGAAGACCTGTGACAGCCAGGCATGACTGTCAAAGACAGTAGGAGAGTGACATTGATCAAGAGAGATGGCAACAGTTGACACAATGCCCCAAGCCCATGTAGAACATTTGAAAATGGAGGGGGAGATATTGATCTTCATGTGAGGTCAGTCAAGTGTGCTAAGTGACTGTACTAAGAAGTCACAGTAGTCAGTCAAGGCAAAACTCTCTAACCCTCTTCACCCACCTGGTACAATACAAAGATTATTCTACTCTTATAGTCTTTGCTAAATCTAGTCATGAGCTTAACTTAAATGTATAGTTCTCTTTCAATAGGACAGAGCAGCAAGTAAGTAAAATTCTAACAAAACCACAGGTATAACATACTGCTTCTCTAAAAGCTACTAGCCAATGAACAATGACTTCATCATTTGCTCTTCTGTATGATATATGAAGTGAAGTAATAGATGGATAAAAATCTTAGGTGTCATTATACGGAGAGAGACCTAAACTTCAACCCACATATTCAAGAAATGGTTAAAAAAGAAATCGGAAACTAAAGCTCTTTTATAGGGGTTGGCATAATAGTTAAAGTGCTTACCACACAAACAAGAGGTACATGGCTTGATTCTCACCAAGGGAATTGATCGTTGAAATAGCCACACCTAGTGACTACAGTGTCTTGCATACAGAGACACAAAGTCATAAAATACCTCGATCTGCAGGCAGAAACGAGAGCCATGTGGAAGAAAGATACCCAGACAGTTCCAATAGTAGTAGTAGGAGCAACTGATCTTATAAAAAATAATTTGCAGTCGTATTTAGATATGTTACCAATTCATGCAACATCGTACGAATTGCAGAAGGAGTCATTACTGGGCACATTGCGGGTACTGCAAAGAGCACTTTTGGCTAACATCAAAGAGTGAAACAATACTAATTTCATGAACTTTAATCATACTTTGACTTAGGAATGGGTTCAATTCCCATCACGGTATTAGAAACCCAAAAGATTTGGAGAAATTAAAAAAAAAGAGCAAAACAATATTATATCCATAAAGTAGCAAAAAGTAAATTAGAAAAGGTAAATTGGCTAGGCTTAAAATGGTCCCCAAGTGTAGTTACCACAGTGTTTACCTAAGAACCTAGACTGACAAAAAAAAAAATATTCTAGCTGGCCAGTCAAGAATAATGACTTCACAAGCCGGTCACCTACCCCATCAACTATAAGCATCTATCCTACCCATACTACAGATATCCCAGATAAATTAGCTGTAGAAGTGGGTTACAACAAAATCGCTAAGTTTGCTAAGAATCTCCAAAACAAAAGACCATCACTGCAATCAATACAGAAACAAAGCTGTACTGAGCTTTCACAAGTCCAAATACAATTCCAACAAAAATGGCCCATAACATAATGTGCTCACCACAAAAAAAGTCTCTTCTAAGATGTTTAATTTCCTAAGGATAATTGAAGTCCACATCATAGAATCTCACCTGCAAAATACAGTTATCAAGTGTGAAAATGCCCTTTATGTTATATGTTGACAGCCTCTGGAACAATCTACCTTCATTACTGAAGTAAATTTCTTACAATCAAAAACAGCACTAAAATCTTACCTAAAGTGCACATGAAAATGCAACTGCCAAAGATAATAAACAATGACCTCTTTTTAACATAAATTTTAGCCACTTTTAGGTAATAAGTTATCTAATTGCTCTCATCCCACAAAACCCACGTATGATACTGATTTACCCTTAAAGTTATTTCTCTATCTTTATTTACCTTTTCCTGCCTGCACATTCTCCACTAGAGGCCCCCTTCCTTCCCTCCAAACCCTCTGCCTTACTTTCAAGGCACCTCTAAGTCAACACAATATTTTAAATCTATATTTGCTGTCTCTCTCTCTCTCTCTCTCTCCCTTTCTCTCTCTCTCTCTCACACACACACACACACACACACACACACACACACACACACACACACACACACACAGACACACACACCTCCTCCTACCTAATTTCCCCACCAATTATTTACTATACTTCACATGTCCTCCTTTCTTCATAAGTTCCCCTCTTAGAAGAAATTTAATCACGCCATGGTCTAATATACAACCTACGCACCCACTGAGAACCTTGTAATCAAGTGTCCCAGCAACAGTATTGCTATGAAAACATTCCCCAAGTTGGGATACTTCTAATGACCAAAGACTAGCTGTGCAACTGCAAAAGTAAACTGCTGTACATATAATTTGTGCTGTTATTTTTACAATTATTTCATTGTGCACACAGCTATTAATGGAACTATATATGTTTTCTTGTTGTTCTCTCTATATAATATTCTGTGCTCTTGCTTACCTTTGTGCATCATATGTACTAAATAAAGTAACGTGTACACTTTTGTATGTATATCTATACATCTCTCTCTCTCTCTCTCTATATATATATATATATATATATATATATATATATATATATATATATATATCAAACTCCATGGGTTTGTGAAAGGCAGATCATGCCCTCTGAACCTAATCACCTTCTTTGAGGCAGTCACCAAAGCCGTAGACGAGGGTAAGGTGGTTCACACAGCCTATCTTGAACTCGCCAAGGCTTTCGACATCATCCCCCATTCTGGAATTATAGCTAAACTCACTAAACTAGGTATAAATCCTTACTTCACAAGATGGGTTGCCAACTGGCTCACTGACAGAACCCACACTGTAAAAGTTGCAGACACCAGATCTGACTTCAAACCAGGGACAAGTGGAGCACCACAAGGTTCAGTCCTGGGACCTCTCCTGTTTGGTATCTATTTCTCTGAAGTACAGGCTAACACAGAAGGCCTCTGGCTAATGAAGTTCACAGATGACTGCAAACTAGGGGCCATAGTCAAGTCCCCAAATGATGTGGATATCCTACAGAAGGGCCAAACTGAGACAGATGCTTGGTGTCAGAGGTATGGCCTCAAGCTCAATGCCAAAAAGTGCATAGTCAACCCCTTTCGTAAAAATTCTGTACCCATGAACTACCACATAAACGGCAGTCTACTTAATGCTGAATGTGTGATAAGAGACCTTGGGACCATACCTCCCAAATGTCCTGAATTACTCGGTTTTTACTGAGTTTTGGGGTCCCAGTAATGGGGTGCCACGATTCCTGAGTGGCACCCCTTCATTTCCAATTTTTTTTAATTAGTTTTTTCACTTTATTTTTATTTTTCGTGCTTTGAGCTGTCATTGCATGCACAATGACGTTAGCTCATCAGGGCTACCAGCCTATCGGAATCGAGCTTGCGATGTATTTGCAGGTAGTTTATTTATGGTGAAAAGCTTTTCGAGCAGTTATGGTCAAATGGCATGGATTTATTTATTTTTTTATTTAGAAGGCTGGACAAACTGCAAGGAGTGGTAAGGAGTTATCGCTCGAGTTAATTAAGGAAAGGTTTTTGTCACGCTGATTGAGTTTACTTTCTATTCTATTCACTTTGTAGTTAATTGCCTGGGGGAGGAGAAGCCTATCTGTATCGCTACTCATTGCTGTTTGCTGCCTTATTTATTAAATGTGATTTATTTGCTGCCTAGTGTTCAGCTCACCATGGCTTCTGACTTCCTGTAGAATATAGCTGAAATAGTTTAGATATTATTAGCTGCGTAGGATTCAAGTGTGTGTGTCTAATTCTGTATATGAACAGTGTTTGGCTATAATTTATCAAATTCATAGTTTTTCTTAAGAGAAGTGACTAAAATATCAGCAGTATCAATTAACTTCTCAAAGTGAAATGGCTTAAAAAGAATATTGTAATTTCATTATATTTTATTCATATCAGCAGCTTTGATCTATTAACTTGTGTTTTCAATGTTTTAACAATGTAAACACAGCTCTTTTTTGTTGCATTGAAACAGTACTTTTAAAGTAACTTCAGACAAAATATTGGAAGCTACCCCTTCTAGTTTAAAATCAACAGTTCTGTTAGTTTTAAGCGTTTCCTGCTAGCATTTTGACTTGTATTTTTGTCTTAATACTTCAGAGGCATTTTCTGACTTTATATAAATCAGCTCTTTTCCTTTCAAAACCAACAGCAAATGTTATTTTCATATTTTCTCATACTCCTTAACAGCAAACATTTTTTCAAGAAACTTGCTGCTATTTTTTCCAGTCTTAAAAACTGACTTTTTTCTACCACATATTTTCCAAAATTAATTATAAAGCAGGATCATTTTTATCTTGTGTGTATCTTAATATATTAAACAAAAGTTTGAATTTTAATTGATTGAACATTATTCTGGTTTCTATTCTCAATTTCTGGCATAGTGAATGTAGTATTGTTTGTTTATTCATTTATTGATTTTATTGACTGAAAAAGTTCAAATGGGTGGAAAACTCCTTTTTAGCCGAGATCCAGGGAGAAAATTTCACAAGAGACAGAGAAAGTAACATACATACATACAAAGTCTGATGAATCAATTGAATATACAATAATTGCCCAGGTTTTTTGTGCTAAGGGTTGAGAGCTATGGTGAGAAGTGAGAACTGAATTTGTATTCCCTCATTATTGGCTTTGTCCATTTTTTTTTTGTGCTAACAGGTTGAAAGCTATGGTAAGAAGTGAGAAATTAATTCACTAAATGATAGCCATTAAGTTTCAGTCTTCCTACTTTTCAGGAAGCTGCTGATTTGGTATAGTGGTATGTTCTGACTGTAGTGCATAGGGCCCTGTCCTGGGTTCAAAACATGCCAGTGAAATGCATGGTTGTAACACAACGTTTTATTCTAGCAACTTTATAAAATTATACAAGCAATGTTTAAAATGTGTCCCTGTTTTTTTTACCTTTTGCCCCCCCCATCCAAAAAATGAAATTGAAAATAAGTGTGAAACGCTGTGCAAGATGCATATGGCTTACACTACTGTCATTTTATTTATAGTGTAGCTATGGAAGTAGACTTTTATGATGGAAATGTTCTGAACTGGGCAGTTTTGTCATTATTGGTTCATGCGTTTTGTTTCATTGCCTACAGTATAGCCTACTGGAAAAATATTCAAACAATAAATTTAAAATGCGCTGTAACAAGTGTGTTGTATAATACAACTTGTATTATACAAGGAATATAATTTAATAAAGTCAGGAAGGTGTATCAAAGAAAAGAACATATGTATGTTTCTTGTTTTGTGTGCAAGGGGACAATGATTTGAAAACAACCCATAGGTAATCTTTATCCACCACTGACCAGATGCATTTTCTTTGGATGTGGTGTGAATTTCAATGCTGTTTCAATTAATATGAGTTTCAAGGACAGAGAAGTTTTAATGCCAAGCCTGTTTTCATTGTGAGACATTATTGCTTTGTTTACCAGATATCTATTAGTGTTTCTGCATTGTTGTGCTGTAAAATGTAAAAATAAACTCCAACTAATTGTAGAAGTAATGCAGTATGCACACATTAGTGTTTATAATAAACAGGTAATGGGACATTGGGATGGCTGCAGGGGGACTCTGGTGCCATATTTTGATTGTCTGTTCTTCAGTTTGCGTTTGAAAGCTGGTACCCCACAATACCATTGGAGTGGGTGGGGCTATGCAGTTATGTATGCAAATGAGATGTTAATCAGCATACAGATTTGTACCTATTTTTCATGGGCCTTGCCCAGATTTTTGATGTTTCCAGGTTGAGAGGTATGCTTGGGACCCAGGTGGACAGTAGTCTCTCCTTTGATAATCACATCACCACAGTAGTCAGGAAACCCTTTTATGTGGCACACCTCATCACAAAAGGGTTCTCATCCAGGAAAAAAGAGGTAATTGTTCCCCTCTACTCGGCACACATTAGACCCATTATAGAGTACAACGCCCTTTGTGGAATGTACCTCACAAGACATCTGCAGCAGCTGGAAAGGCCACAGAAGTACCTCACAAAGAGGATTACTGGCCTCAAACAGATGCCTTACACTGACCGTCTCAAAAAACTCCAGCTTTACTCTGTAGCATATCACCTACTCTGAGGAGATCTCTGCCTAACATATAAAGCTATGTTAAACCCAGAGCTGTTGGACATGCTACACCTAAAGAAATTCCAATCCCTTCGAGCTACATGTTCTAGGGACCTAAACCTTGTCACCACAATAAACAGGACATTCTGGAGGGATAGATTCCTGTCCCAGAGACTTCCTATACTCTGGAACAAGCTACCCATCTATGTCAAGCAAAGTTCCTCATTAGCACTCTTCAAGAAAAATATTGATGAGTGGATGGGAAATAGGAAATACACCCCGGGGATCACTTCTGTGACTGCTCAACAGGGACACAGGAAATTAACTTTCTTGGATGGCATAGGACAGGGAACCTTGTTGGCTAGGCTTACTTAGGCCCTTGGGCTGATAGACTAGTACCTACCTATGAACCTATGAACCTATGAAACTTGTATTTCTTGAATCTTTCCTGGCTGCTTGGGAGTTTGGAAGGATCTGTCTTTCCAATATCCATTGCAAATAGTGATAGCTGGGTTATCCTTATATCCCAGTTAGAAACTGGTGGGCTGGTGCCCTCAATACATAGGACATGTTCCATCATTGTTAAGATCTTTCTTCAAAGTGTGAGAACTATTTTCATTTATGAGACTTCTATGGCCTATCAATCTGTACCTTGAATTTCTTCCAGCTGATCTGGATCTTATATTTAAATGTCAGATCCTTTAAGAGAAAAAGTTAGTTAGATAAGGGAAATATTAAGTCTTTTCAGCCTGCAAGGTTCATCTTTTTTAGATATACATATATGGTCTCATGCTTGAACAACGTTTTTCTTCTGGTATGACATCCTACAAATAACAATACCACACTTTCCAAGGTTATTATTTCTTTTACTGAAGCACTTTAGTAAAATAAATAATAAGAAACATGGTGCCTTTTTCAGTAGAACGCTTACATGAGCACTATATCTAACTGCAATTAAATGCAATTAAATGCTCCATTGTACATATTAGGATTCCTTCTTGAATTACCAATCTGGACATTCCCAATGTAGTGTGGGCAACATGGTATAACCACAGAATTAAACATTTCCTTCAGTGGTTAACCTCCAGGTTGTACCACATGATTCAGAATTTCAGGTAAATCAAGAGTAAGGACTGTGGGAGGCATTAGGCACCTGGAAAACACGCAGCAAGGATTATCCATCCATAAACCAAAATACATTTCTCACCCCAAGCTGACATTTTGGCATCAGTGTATTTCTTGACACCAGCTAAGTTTACTAGTATATTCTCAGGGAGATCTGCTAGTTGGTAATGCTGTACACCTCACATCTGGGAGGAATGTATCCTCTAATTTGTATATTCTCATTCTTAGATCAATTAAAATATTCAGTACAGAAAAGACCAATGGAATTTGGCCTTAATTTAGCATTACCTTCTCAGACTCAATGTTTCGTGGATTTTCATGAAGAATTACCTACAGTTTAACATATATGCAATGACTTGCCACTATGCTATTAGCGGCTATGGATTAGGGGCCTGAACAACTGGCCCTCTGCATGGAAGGTTGTCTAATGTCCAATGCTGTCTAGATTCCAAAGTCCAGTAATGTTTAAGATTGTGTAAAGGCCATTAATGTTATACAGTGCTAAGGACTCCAGCTGCATTACTCATTATGATGTGGACATGCTGTTGTTTAGCTTGACATGCTGTCCGTCATTAATTGTGGTAAGCAAATGTAATGACATATATGATGCCATATCAACCTCTATAATCATGTAATTGGCATATCAAGGGTATATTTTTTCTTCAGATATGAGCAACTGTACATCTTATAGCTCGTTTCCATTCCCCCAGTCCCGTTTTCTTTAATGCACCACACATTTAGCTATCCTCAAATGTACGTAAAATAATCATGAGAATGTTGAGGACCCTCAGAAGTATATCAGATATTTTATAAAAGTAAAACATTTGGCTTTAAACTTTATTCACTTAGTCACAGATCATATGTCAAAATATACAGTTTTAACCAAATTGATAACATTTTGTTATCTAGCAGGCTTTAGTACTACAGACAGAATGCCATCAAACTATCCTATACAAAATTAAAATACCCTTATCTGTAGTTAGAACTCCCATTCTGAAAGGACCACCCCCTTCCTAGACAGCAGTATTCTAATACAGCAATTCCAAAAGTTTTGAAATCCAGGCAGCAGGATGTATTTAAATTCACTTCCTACAGTGGCACAGAGAGGACTTCAGAATCAGATTATAAATGGTATGCTTTTGGATATTATTACTAACTATACTACAATGGATTATGACTTATGGATAAGACTTTATGAATCTATTCACCACTACTAAAATTTGCTTTCACTCTCTCCAGTACAGCACTTTTGATTGTGTTCCTTTAACTTCTACTGGGTGTGGCCTGAACATCTAAAAAATGAAGTTATCACCTTACAGTTCAACCAAATATTCATACCTCTGGAACCATAAGTGTTACTAGCAAACTGTAAATGACAAATATTCAGGATAAATTAATCGTTATATTGGTGGCATTAATTCAGTTTGATGCTTTAAACTAGATTTTATAAGCCAGAATAAAGGCAGTGAATGTTAATTTTGTATTGTATAAACAGCTTATGATATCTCAGTAACTGAGTCAATAACTATTCAAGCAAGACACATACTGCCAGCAGGATTTTCATCATACAGCTGTGAAGTTTCATATGAGACTATGCAGTTCTGTCTGTGTTATCTGAATGTTGAGATATTTAAAGAAATGAAAATTATTACATTACAAATAAACAGTATACAATTAATATCCAATGTCTCTTTAGCTGCATTAGATAGAGGTCAAATATTAATACATTTGTGTTTGCCATCATGTATGCTTTAAGATGAAATCTTCTAATACCTTGTATGCTGCATGGTTTTGGAATTATTAATGCAAATATGAATAAACAATATTTGACACCTAGAGGTGTCAGTAGAAGTTAAATGCAAAAATGCCTGGAGGTACACTCAGCTGTAATGAGATGTTGTTGTCTTTCGGCTTTTCCTGGTTAGGGGTTGCCACAGCGGAACTCTGGTCTGCTAATGATTGGCAGTAGATTTTGATGAACGCCGAGGTGCCAGCTTGACATTCAACGAAGGCACGCCCATTTACACATGTCTTTTGAACACCCACCCAACCATGGGGAGGACGTGCAGACTCCACACAGAAGGCACTCCCCCCGAGAATCAAACAGGAGAACCTCTTGCTGTGAGGTAACAATGCTACCACTGCACCACCGCGAATACCTCAGCTGTAATGAGATAATGACTTATAATGTAAGTGACAAATATGAAGGATGGAACCAGTCAAACATTTTGTAAATTACATTAAAGCAAAGATACAAACTGTTGTGGACTATGGAACTGGATGGACAATAAAGGAGCATAGACAGCCTCTATATGGTAAGAGTATCCAGAGAAGCATTTAACTTAGCCAATAGAATTACTCTCCAAAACGTCACATCAGTACTGCTAAAGGATGTAGCTCTTCTGGAAGTATTTCCATCTTACTCTTAAGTATTTGTGTGCCACTAAACACTATTGGTATCAAATGCTTATTTTGTGAAAAGCTCACTCTTCCTATGTTGTTGACCTGAATAAGTGAATCTATGTATTGTCCAATATCTGAAAAAGATGTGCAGTTCAGAATTATGCAAGTGGTGAATATAAATGTGCAGTCTTATTTGAATAAAATCAGTTACTCAAAAAGTGAGGGGATTAGTCATGTATATGAATATATCTATCTATCTATGTATATATATATATATATATATATATATATATATATATATATATATATATATATATATATACAGGTGTAATAGCCAAGAGTAAACACTCAGAAGAGTGAATGCTCTTAGCTATGTTTCCCCTCTGCCAAGACTGATCTTTGCTTGAGATAGCTGTGTTTCCTTCACTGTAAAAAACATCAATGTTTTGTTCAATGCTCTTTTGAGCATTTGCTATAGAGAGTATATATATATATAATATATATATATATATATATATATATATATATATATATATATATGTATGTATGTGTGTGCATGTGATTGTAAATACCATCAGTGTTTGTTAACATTTTCTGCAACAATAATGTAAGCACATAGCTACCACACACACATGGACAGCAAATCGAATACCTTACATTACCTGTTCATAGTAATGCATGTTCTGTATACAGCACAGAGCACTGAAAATGCACCATAATACACAGTATATTGTTTTAATTTCATGCATTCATGCGTGTATTAAGGGATTACCCCTAAATGGTCAAAGCACATTTTACTTGAGTACATGCCAGTCAAAGACAGTTTGGTTGACTAACATGCATTTTGAAAAAGAAATATTGAAAAAAGTTTCTGTAAGCAGTAAAACTGCACAAAACTGATGAAAGGGAGAATACTTTTAAATAGAATCACTGTTGCATTATTCCCAAT